>NC_057804.1:63876148-63910666 GCF_018294505.1 Triticum aestivum | reverse complement strand
ACCAGCTATATCTTCGCATGCAAGGAAGTGCCTCCTTATTACACACAAAAAATGAATACCCCCTGCTAGCTGGGACCCACCATAGAGGGAGGCTGACTTGTGGGCCAACTAAGTTGATGGGTACGGAGGGCTTTGTCAACTTAGTCAATATGAACGATTCTAGCTCCAGTGACCGTACGATGTCCATCCAGTGGCCGTAGTGCTTCTTCAACCTCTAGTCTTCTTGCTCCAGCCGCACAAACCAACGTCGGTCGTGCCGCGTGCTCCTGCCTCCCGTGGCTAGCTGTGATGCCGTGGAGGCCTCACCGCCCCCTACTACTCCCACCGCTAGCCAGGCCATCCCTCTACTCACCCACACCCCCTGTTATTCTGCGGTGACGACAGCCTCACGCCGCAACCGAACCAGTGAACCCTCATACTCCTCTCCGCGTGGGCATCCACTGCCGTGTCTTCCCCGGCTCCATGTCGTCCCCTTCCTAGGCCTCGCCGTCGTCCACCGCCCTAGTGCTCTCGACGCGGCGTGGTCAACGTGGTCAAGGAACGACTTCCATCGGAAGAGTACTGTACATGGAGAGGCTGACAACTGAGTCCACGGGAGCCGCAAGGAATTGGCTGCTTATTACACGCAAAATAATTATTCCTCCACCTGACAGCGGGGACCCAGCGGATGGGCCACTGTATTTCGTGAAAAAAAGGTTTCCCCCTGACTACGGGGACCCACTAGCTACATCTTCGCATGCAAGGAAGTGTGTCCATATTATGAAAAAAAGATTCACCCCCTGACTGCTGGGACCCACCAGCTACATCTTCGCATGCAAGGAAGTGCCTAACAGTCAGGACCCACCTGGTCGAAGCGTACGTAGCATTGTCATTCTAGTCGTGAACGTGTACGTACATACGATCGGTCTGTCTGCAGGCTGCAGCGATGAACCATGGCCGCGTAAGGAAGGGCACATGTCGTAGTAGAGGCGCGCACGTATCATGTACACAATACGTATAGCGGCCAGGGTGCAAGAAAGAAAATACGGCCATGTACGTACATACGGGCGGGGTCTCGAACGCCTACTCGCGCATACGTAAGGCCAAGGCTTGTGTACATGGCTGGGTCGGAACAGAGAAACTGCGTCGTCGTCGTGTTCATGGGGAGCCAACCGGCTGGTTCAGAACGGAATGCGTCGTCGTGTTCATCGGGAGGGCTTGGACGGAACAGCCGATGGAAACAAGGCCGGGCGTACCACAGAACGGAGGAAACAACCTTGTGTTCGACCGGCCACGGTCGAAACGGGATCCTGTTCATCGGGAGGGGTCTGGCGTACCGCAAAACGGAGGAAACGGACTTTTGTTGGACCTCTTACGGTCAAAATGGGGTCCTGTTGATCGGGAGGGGTGTGGTGTACCGCAAAACGGAGGAAACGGACTTGTGTTGGAGCGCTACGGTCGAAACGTGGGTCCTGTTCATCGGGAGGGGTGTGGCGTACCGCAAAACGGGGCTCCACGAGGTACTGTTCATCTCCACCGTCGACCTCCTCCAGCCTCCACGGGCTACTGTTCATCCACCGTCGACCTCCTCCGGCCTCCCCTGCGACTATTCATCCACGGGCTCCTGTTCATCCAGCCTCCACCGCACGCTCCTCCACCGGCTATTGTTCAACCAGCCCTTGCCACGGGGTTCTATTCAACCACCCCTCCATGGGCTACTGTTCATCCAGCCCTCCACTGGCTACTGTTCAACCAACCCTCCACCGGGTTCTGTTCAACCTTCCCTCCACGGGGGCCTATTCATCCAGCCCTCCACAGGGTCCTGTTCATCCACGCCCAACCGACATGATCGATCGGGGTCCTGTTCATCCAGCGGCAACACCACGGGGTCCCGTTCTTCGAACCCCCACCAGGAACTGTTCATCCAAACCCCCCAACAATGTTCACTTTTCATCCAGAGGCAACATCGATCGGCTTTAGTTAGCAGCAGTAGCAAAGGAATCACTCGATCGCTCGGGTTCAGTAACATGTAGCTTGCGGTGCAATCGCTCGGGTTCAGTAGGCGAACGCCTCGCTTGGGTTCAATTAGAGCCCAACGCCTCACACCCACGCGCGTACGTGTACGAGAGAAACGAGCATCGCTCGGCCCCCGACCACCCACCGTAACCGGGAAACTACAAAATTTTCCTCGCCCTCGCTTCTACCATGGTTTTTTCCGTCATGGACGGCCCAGAGAATGTCATGCATTTGCGTCTCCGGCCCGCCCAGGACGAAAAGCCCATTTTCTGTCATGATTTTTGTCATAGAAGTAGGATCCCACCACATCTATGATTATACCGGGTTTTGTCACAATTATCGTCATAGAAGTGTCATAAGTATGACCGAAAATATTTTCGTTCGGTCCAAAATGTCATGGATGTGTCTTTTTTTGTAGTGGTAGTAGCCATGTATCGAATGGGTCATATGGAATATAACTAAGGAGAGATGTCATTGGTCCTCTTGGCACTTGGTGAGACGATGGTAGGTCCATGGGGATGACCGTATGATGCTCCACATCACATACCTAACCCCATAAACAACTCTCACATAGACCACGGGTTAGTACACAAAGCATAATGGATAATGCTTACCATACCATGAGATCACTTCATCCTGCTAGGTACATCTTCTACACTTTGTGTGTACTTAGTCTTGATCAACCTTGAATCTTTCCAACTCTCTTCATTAAGATGATGTATTGAAGGTAAACATGAATGTTCGCACAATCTTCTTCTTCAAGACATGCTTGCAATAGACTCAACTCTCACTTAACCAACCTTTGGATAAAGTCTTGAATGGCACCTTGGTCAACACATATTATTCTACTAATAACCTTGAAGCCAACAAATGGTCTTCAACCAATACCTATGGATAAACCCTTCAAATATAACTCAAGGCACCAATTAGTCCATAGAGATTGTCATCAATTACCAAAACCAAACATGGGGGTACCACATGTTCTTTCACTAGCAATTGAGGACATCGGTAATATCTCAATCTTCTCTAGGCAGAACAAAATCCAAGGTTGGAGGTTCTATCTCACATGTTGAGTAGGCATGTTAGGTAAGAATGATAACATGTAGCATTGTAAAGCCATGCACACAGTAGTACTATTCGGATGTTGTCAATTTTAACTTGTTTTCCAATTGCAGTGGCATGCTTCCTAGGCAGATCCATGCATGGCCGCTAGTCTTAGTTGGAGGAAAATTCGACCTCTGTTGTGTTCAGTATCAACAAAACTAGACCAGCTCTTAGATTCGTAGTTTTGAGTGTAAAACCATGTATTTGTCGTTGTCAATGTCTGTATGATGTTACTTAACTATATCTCCTTGTCGATGTCAATGGCACGATGATGTAACTTAACTATGTCATCCTTTGTTGTTGTAAGAGAATTGTTGTTTCCTAGAAATACTATTTGCCATCATGATGCATTCCTAGAATATTTCTTAGTTTCTATTGCTATATAATTTACAAGCAGATGGCGGCGTGGCTCATGGTAGTCGGCGAGATATTGGTAGCGTGTGGGGTGGATGTCTGCTACTTCTTGAGCTTGCGTTGGTTTTTCCCTTGAAGAGGAAAGGGTGATGCAACAAAGTAGAGATAAGTATTTTCCTCAGTTAGAGAACTAAGGTATCAATCCAGTAGGATACAACGCACAAATCACCAAGACCTGCACAAACAATCAAACAACTTGCACCCAACGCGATAATGGGGTTGTCAATACCTTCACGATTACTTGCAAAAGTGAGATCTGATAGAGATAGAATAAACTAAACAAAATATAAAGTAAAGATTGAACCCAAAGCTAAGCACTTCTCCCATTGCAAGAAAAACCAATCTAGTTGGCCAAACTAAACCGATAGTTCGAAGAGAATTACAAAGATATCAAATCATGCATATAAGAATTCAGACAAGATTCAAATAATACTCATAGATAAGCTGGTCATAAATCCATAATTCATCGGATCTCGACAAGCACACAGCAAAAGAAGATTACATCGGATAGATCTCCAAGAACATCGAGGAGAACATGGTATTGAGAATCAAAGAGATAGAAGAAGCCATCTAGCTACTAGCTATGGACCCGTAGGTCTGAGGTAAACTACTCATGCTTCGTCGAAAGGGCAATAGAGTTGATGTAGAAGCCCTCTGTGATCGAATCCCCCTCCGACAGGATGCCGGAAAAGTCCCCTAGATGGGATATCACGGGTACAGAAGGTTGCGGCAATGGAAAAGTGTTTTCGCGGATGCTTCTGGTGGTTTGGGAATATATGTGAATATATAGGGACAAGGGTTAGGTCAGAGGAGTCCTAAGGAGGTGGCAAGGCAGGGGGCGCGCCCTACCCCCTGGGCGCGCCCTCCCCCCTTGTCGCCGCCTTGCGGCTCTTCTGACATCATCTCCAAGTCTCCATGGTGTCTTCTGGTCCAAGAAAAATCATCGCGAAAGTCTTATTCCGTTTGGACTGCGTTTGGTATTCCTTTTCGGTGAAGCTCAAAAACAAGGAAAAACATAAACGGGCACTGGGCTCTAGGTTAATAGGTTAGTCCCAAAATTAATATAAAATAGCATATTAATGCATATAAAACATCCAAAGCAGATAATATAATAGCATGGAACAATAAAAATTATAGATATGTTGGAGATGTATCAAGCATCCCCAAGCTTAATTCCTGCTCGTCCTCGAGTACGTAAATGATAAAAACAGAATTTTTGATGTGGAATGCCACTTAACATATTTATCCATGTAATTTTTCTTTATTGTGGCATGAATGTTTAGATCCATAAGATTCAAAACAAAATTTTAATATTGACATAAAAACAATAATACTTCAAGCATAATAAAAATGCAATTATGTCTTCTCAAAATAACATGGCCAAATAAAGTTATCCCTACAAAATCATATAGTCTGACTATGCTCCATCTTCATCACACAAAATATTGAAATCATGCAAAACCCAGATGACAAGTGATGACCCACAAGTGTAGGGGATCAATCGTAGTCCTTTCGATAAGTAATAGTGTCGAACCCAACGAGGAGCAGAAGGAAATGATAAGCGGTTTTCAGTAAGGTTTTCTCTGCAAGCACTAAAATTGTAGGTGATAGATAGCTTTGTGATAAGATAAATGATAACGAGTAACAAGTAAATAAAGTAAATAAAGTGCAGCAAGGTGGCCGAATCCTTTATGTAGCAAAGGATAAGCCTGGACAATTTCTAATAACGGGAAAGGATCTCCCGAGGACACATAGGAATTATCGTCAAGCTAGTTTTCATCACGTTCATATGATTCGCGTTCGGTACTTTGATAATTTTATATGTGGGTGGACCGGTACTTGGGTACTGCCCTTACTTGGACAAGCATCCCACTTATGATTAACCCCTATTGCAAGCATCTGCAACTACAAAAGAAGTATTAAGGTAAACCTAACCACAACATTAAACATATGGATCCATATCAGCCCCTAACGAAGCAACGCATAAACTAGGGTTTAAGCTTCTTCACTCTAGCAACCCATCATCTACTTATTACTTCCCCATGCCTTCCTCTAGGCCCAAATAATGGTGAAGTGTCATGTAGTCGACATTCACATAACACCACTAGAGGAAAAGACAACATACATCTCATCAAAATATCGAACAACTACCAAATTCACATGACTACTAATAGGAAAACTTCACCCATGAACTCAGGAACAAACGTAACTACTCACAAAGCATATTCATGTTCATAATCAGAGGAGTAATAATATGCCTAAAGGATCTGAACATATGATCTTCCACCAAGTAAACCAATTAGCATCAACTACAAGGAGTAATCAACACTTCTAGCAACCCACGGGTACCAATTTTTGGTTTTGATACAAGATTGGATACAAGAGATGAACTAGGGTTTTGAGAGGAGATGGTGCTGGTGAAGATGTTGATGGAGATTGACCCCCTCCCGATGAGAGGATCGTTGGTGATGACGTTGGTGATGATTCCCCCCTCCCAGAGGGAAGTGTCCCCGGCAGAACAGCTCCGCCAGAGCCCTAGATTGATTCCGCCAAGGTTCCGCCTCATGGCGGCGGAGTTTCGTCCCGTAAGCTTGCCCATGATTTTTTCCTGGGTAAAAGCCTTGATATAGCAGAAGATGGACACCGGAGGCCCACCAGGGGGCCTAGGAGATAGGGGGGCGCGCCCTATAGGGGGGCGCCCTCCTCTCTCCTGGACAGGATGTGGGCCTCCTGGTGTATTTGTTTCGCTCACAAATTCTTATTAAATCCAAAATGATGTTTCGTGGAGTTTTAGGACTTTTAGAGTTGTGCAGAATAGGTTTCCTACGTTTGCTCCTTTTCCAACCAGAATTCCAGGTGCCGGCATTCCCCCTCTTCATGGTAAACCTTGTAAAATAATAGAGAATAGCCATAAGTATTGAGATATAATGTGTAATAACAGCCATAATGCAATAAATATTGATATAAAAGCATGATGCAAAATGGACGTATCAACTCCCCCAAGCTTAGACCTCGCTTGTCCTCAGGCGGAAGCCAAAATCAAAAAATATGTCCACATGTTTAGAGATAGAGGTGTCGATAAAAATAAAATACGGACATGAGGGCATCATGATCATTCTTATAACAGCAACATATATAGATTTAGTCATATGATTTCTTTTTCTCAAGTAACAATCAATTCACAATGTCAAGTATGGTTCAAAAACTTCATTGGGAACTAATAAACTATAATCTCAGTCATTGAAGCAATTACAACTTATCATAACATCAAAAAGAGTCAACAATAGAGCTTTTCAGCAAGCTCACATACTCCACTATCTCATAGTCTTCTACAATTCCTAACACTCATGCAGTACTTGTGGTTAAGGAGTTTCAGCCGGACACTAAGAAAGATAGGGGCTTATTGTGTTGCCTCCCAACATATTCACCTATAACTGATGTCAACAATAATAGCCCATGCTAACTAACATCAAATTGGATATATATATCATGATCCTTCAAACACGAGGAGCTTGCCAAAGGATAAAATGAAAAAGGGAAAGGTGAGGATCACCTTGACTCAGGCATAAAGTAAAAACATAAAGTAAAAGATAGGCCCTTCGCAGAGGGAAGCAGAGGTTGTCATGCGCGTTTAGGGTTGGATGCACAAAATCTTAATGCAAAAGAATGTCACTTTATATTGCCCCTTGTATGTGGACCTTTATTATGCAGTCCATCGCTTTTATTGCTTCCACAACAAGATCGTACAAAGCTTATTTTCTCTGCACTAATAAGTCATACATATTTAGAGAGCAATTTTTATTGCTTGCACCGATGACAACTTACTTGAAGGATCTTACTCGATCCATAGGTAGGTATGGTGGACTCTCATGGCAAAAACTGGGTTTAAGGATATTTGGAAGCACAAGTAGTATCTCTACTTGGTGCAAGGAATTTGGCTAGCATGATGGGGAAAGGAAAACTCAACATGTTTGTAAGATCAATGACAATATACTTTAACTGAGATGCGCGAAAACATAAACCATTACGTTGTCTTCCTTATCCAACATCAACTCTTTTAGCATGTCATACTTAATGAGTGCTCCCAATTATAAAAAGGTGTCCAAGATAATAAATTTGTATGTGAACCCCTCTTTTCTTATCACTTCCTATTAATTGCAACGATGACCAAAACTACGTTCATCAACTCTCAACATTTTTTATGCCTCATACTTTCTATGTGTGAAGTTATCACTATCCATAAGATCAATATGAACTCTTTTATTCTTTCTACTTTCTCAAGATCATAGCAACATAGCAAAGCCCTTGACTCAACACTAATATTTACTATAGATAGCTCACGGACTCGATTACAAAAAGAGATCACAAAGCAAATCTCAAAACTACTTGATATCAAAACTTCAATCTACTAGATCAAGATACAACTAAAAAGATTGAACTAAATAAAGAGGTAAAGATAGGAGTGTGATGGTGATACGATACCGGGGCACCTCCCCCAAGCTTGGCAGTTGCCAAGGGGAGTGCCCATACCCATGTGATTATGCCCTCGGAGGTGGTGAAGTAGGAGTTGTTGATGACGATGGATAATCGCACATCAAGCGTAAAAGCTCTTCCAGCTTGCGGATAATGCCCTTGAGTCTGGCGATATGATCCTTCAACAGAATATTCTCCTGTGTAAGATACTTGTTCTGTATGCGAGCTAACTCAATCATCTTGAAATCTTCGACCTCTGTTGGAGTGAAAAGGTTAGGTAAAGGTTGAGGGATGTCTTCCTCTTTCACCGCCGGAGCTTGAACCTCCATGGCCTTCTTGATCCCTTCATCCTTGTTGATCTCTTCTAGTTCTTCTCTTTTCAGCTCTATCTTCAATAGCCAACAATCCTTGTCTTCGTTGTTGGAGGAGGGTGAAGTCATGGTGCTCTAGATCTGCAACGGAAATAGCTCGAAACGAAAACAGGGGATATTTGCGTGATACGATGGTCAAAACCTTCAGGAGTATATATAATGAATTTTTACCGACCAAAATACGTAACGTGCAAGAAAATGGAGTCGGGGAGGCACACGAGGTGCCCACAAGACAGGGGGGCACGCCCAGCAGGGGGGGCGCCCTCCACTCTTGTGGGAGCCTCGTGTCCCTTTCGGACTACTTCTTTCTTCCTAAAATTCTTGAATATTCCAAAACTGATAAAAATTGCCATTGGAGTTGTTTTGGAGTCGGTTTACTTACCGTACCACATACCTATACCTTTTCGGAGTATGGAACGTTCTGAAAAGTGTCCCTTATGTATTCCTCAGGGGTTAGAGTTTCAATAATATTAGTTTCAACCAATGTTGAGGATATCGCTTATCGGGAACTTATCAGTCGACCCATGATAAGGGTTAAATCGGCCAGTTTATCAGCATATCAGCCAAATTATCGCCATATCGGTTGATTTATCGGCCGATTTATCTTATCGATTAGACATCGGTAAGCGATAAATCGGCCGATTTATTGGAATATCGGAAGATATCTTGAACAGTGGTTTCAACATTGATAGGATTACCTGAAATATAATGTTTAATTATTTAACCGTTTACCACCCTTGGACTCGTGCCTTCGAAGTTGTTGGTTTTTATGGCACCAGAACGATAGACCACCTCGATAACGTAAGGACCTTCCCATTTTGAGATAAGTTTTTTCCTGCAAAAAATCTTAAACGAGAGTTGAATAATAATACATAGTCTCCTATGTTAAACTCACGCTTTTGTATCCTCTTATCATTCCAGCATTTGACTTTTTCTTTGAATAGCTTGGCATTCTCATAGGCTTGGGTTCTCCATTCATCAAGTGAGATAATATCAAACAACCTCTTCTCACCGGCAAGTTTGAAGTCATAGTTGAGCTCTTTAATAGCCCAATATGCCTTATGTTCAAGTTCAAGAGGTAAATGACACGCTTTTCCATAAACCATGTTATATGGAGACATACCCATAGGATTTTTGTATGCAGTTCTATAGGCCCACAATGCATCATCAAGTTTTTTGGACCAATTCTTTCTAGATCTATTCACAGTCTTTTGCAAAATTAATTTGAGCTCTCTATTGCTCAACTCTACTTGACCACTAGACTGCGGATGATAAGGAGATGCGATTCTATGATTTACATCATACTTATCAAGCATCTTATGGAAAGCATCATGAATAAAATGTGAACCACCATCAGTCATAAGATATCTGGGGACTCCAAACCTCGGGAAAATAACTTCTTTAAGCATTTTAATAGAAGTGTTATGATGATCACTACTAATTGGAATAGCTTCTACCCACTTAGTAACGTAATCCACAGCAACTAAAATATGTGTATAACCATTAGAGGCAGGAAAAGGTCCCATATAATCAAAGCCCCAAACATCAAATGGTTCGATAACAAGAGAGTAATTCATAAGCATTTCTTGACGTCTACTAATGTTACCTATTCTTTGACATTCATCACAAGATAAGACAAACTTACGAGCATCTTTGAAGAGAGTAGGCCAATAAAAACCAGATTGTCGTACCTTGTATGCAGTTCTATCTCCAGCGTGGTGTCCTCCATAGGATTCAGAGTGACACTTATGTAGGATCTGTTCATGTTCGTGCTCAGGCACAGAACGTCTAATAACACCATCTACTCCTTCTTTATAAAGGTGTGGGTCATCCCAGAAGTAATGTCTTAAATCATAAAAGAACTTTTTCTTTTGCTGGTATGTGAAACTAGGCGGTATATATTTAGCAACAATGTAATTAGCATAATCAGCATACCAAGGAGCAGTACAAGAAGCATTGATGACTGCTAATTGTTCATCAGGAAAGCTATCATTAATAGGCAGTGGGTCATCAAGAACATTCCCTAACCTAGACAAGTTATCTGCAACGGGGTTCTCAGCTCCCTTTCTATCAATAATATGCAAGTCAAATTCTTGGAGCAAGAGAACCCATCTAATGAGTCTAGGCTTAGCATCTTTCTTTTCCATAAGATATTTAATAGCAGCATGATCATTGTGAATAGTAACTTTAGAATCAACGATATAAGGTCTAAACTTATCACATGCAAACACAACTGCAAAGAATTCTTTTTCAGTAGTAGCATAATTTCTCTGGGCAGTATCAAGAATCTTACTAGCATACTGGATAACATTCAATTTCTTATCGACTCTTTGCCCTAGAACGGCACCTACAGCATAATCACTAGCATCACACATAATTTCAAAAGGTAAATTCCAATCAGGTGGCTGAACAATAGGTGCAGTGATCAAAGCTTTCTTAAGTATTTCAAATGCTTCTACACAATCATCATCAAAGACAAAAGGAATATCTTTTTGCAATAAATTAGTCAAAGGCCTAGAGATTTTAGAAAAGTCCTTAATGAACCTCCTATAAAAACCGGCGTGACCAAGGAAACTTCTTATACCTTTTATGTCCTTGGGACATGGCATCTTTTCAATAGCATCAACTTTGGCTTTATCAACTTCAATACCTCTCTCGAAGATCTTATGCCCCAAGACAATGCCTTCATTAACCATAAATGACACTTTTTCCAATTTAGTACGAGACTAGTGTCTTCGCATCTCTGCAAAACTCGATCAAGGTTGCTCAAACAATCATCAAAAGAGGATCCATAAACTGAGAAATCATCCATGAATACCTCACAAATCTTTTCACAAAAATCAAAGAATATAGCCATCATGCATCTTTGAAAGGTAGCAGGTGCATTACATAAACCAAAAGGCATACGTCTATAAGCAAAAGTACCAAAAGGCAAGTAAAAGTAGTTTTAGATTGATCCTTCGCTAACACGGGTGTCTGAGAGAAACCAGAATAACCATCTAGAAAGCAGAAATGTGTGTGTTTGGATAGTCTTTCTAGCATTTGATCAATAAAAGGTAAAGGGTAATGATCTTTCTTAGTAGCTTTATTTAACTTACGGAAATCAATTACCATCCTATAACCTGTAATAATTCTTTGCGGGATCAATTCATCTTTATCATTAGGAACAACGGTAATACCTCCCTTTTTGGGAACACAATGGACAAGACTTATCCATTCACTATCAGCAACGGGATAAATAATACCTGCCTCAAGGAGCTTTAGTATCTCCTTTCTTACCACTTCTTTCATCTTGGGATTTATTCATCGTTGAGGATCTCTAACTGGTTTGGCATCGTCCTCCATATTAATTTTGTGTTGGCATAATGTGGGACTAACGCCCTTAAGATCATTCAGAGTATATCCAATAGCAGCTCGGTTCTTCTTCAGAGTTTTAAATAATCTTTCTTCTTCTTTCTCTGAAAGGTTAGCACTAATAATAACAGGATATAATTCTTTTTCATCAAGATAAGCATACTTAAGATTGTCAGGTAATGGTTTAAGTTCAAACACGGATCACCCTTGGGTGGAGGGGGATCCCCAAGAATTTCAACAGGAAGGTTATGTTTCAGCATAGGTTCCTGTTTAAGGGACACTTCATCTAGTTCCCTTCTTTCCTTCATAAACATATTGTTTTCATGGTATAGCAAGTATTGTTCTAAAAGATCAGTTGGAGGAACAACAATGGAAGCAAGACCAATAATCTCATCCTTACTAGGTGGTTCCCTATCACGAGGTTGTCTACTAAACTTAGCGAAATTAAACTCATGAGACATACCATCTATGCTAGTAGTGACAATATTCTTTTCACAATTAACCTTAGCACTAGCCGTATTCAAGAAGGGTCTACCAAAAATAATGGGACAAAAATCATCTTGTGGGGAACCAAGAACAAGAAAATCAGCAGGGTATTTAACTTTCCCACACAAAACTTCAACATCTCTAACAATCCCAACAGGTTTAATGGTATCCCTATTAGCAAGCTTATAGTAACATTAATGTCTTCTAATTCAAGGGTGTAATGTCGTGCATAATTTCTTTATATAAATCATAAGTTATAGCACTAGCGCTAGCACCCATATCACATAAACCATGATAACAATGATCTCTTATTTTAACAGAAATAACAGGCATGCCTACGACAGGTCTATGTGTCTTAGTGTCTGGCCTAGCAATATCAGCAGTCTCACCACAGAAATAAATAACATGCCCATCTAAATCATCATCCAAGAGATCTTTAACCATAACAATACTAGGTTCAACATTAATTTGCTCAGGAGGTGTATAAGTCCTAGTATTACTCTTACGAACAACAGTCGAAGCTTTAGCATGATCCTTTATCCTAACGGGAAAAGGAGGTTTTTCAACATAAGTAGTAGTAACAATAGGATCACTATAGGTAATAGTCTTTTCTTCGACTGTAATAGGTGCAACTAGTTTCACTTCAACAGGAGGATTATATTTAAACCACTTCTCTTTAGAGAGATCAACGTGAGTAGCAAAAGATTCACAGAAAGAAGCTACTATCTCAGAGTCAAGTCCATACTTAGCGCTAAATCCACGAAAAGCATCGGTATCCATAAAAGATTTAACACAATCGAACTTAGGTGTCATACCTCACTCCTTACCATCGTCGGAACCAATCTTCAGAGTTGCGTTTAATTCTTTCCAATACGTCCCATTTGAAATCAATAGTCTTCAGCATATAAGAACCAGCACAGGAAGTATCGAGCAGGTTGCGATTATCAAGAGAAAGCCGAGCATAAAAGTTCTGAATAATCATTTCCCGAGAGAGCTCACACTACAAAATAAATACACTTCCGTGATGATACGTGTTTGTCACAGTAGGTCGCGTTTTCTGTCATGCATGTACATCCTTGACAAAATTATGACAGAATCAAGATAGTCATACATGTGGTGTCGTAGAAGTGTTCCATGACATTACCAAAATTATCATCACGGAAGTGTCCACTTCCATGACGATAAATCGCGCGTCACAGAAGTGCTTTCGTCAAGGGTGACCGACACGTGGCATCCACCATAACGGAACGCCGTTAAGCTATTGGGTCGGGTTTTCGATCCGATAACCCGTTAACAGCCCCGACCAATGGGGATTTTCCACGTGTAAAATCATCATTGGCTGGAGGAAACACGTGTCGGCTCATCGTTGGGACAGATGGCATCGACTCATTGGACAGAAGGCGCCTATGATACGTCGACACATGGCACGGCCCAATAGAGGCCTATTCCTGTGAAAAGGCCGGCCCGTTTGACTTGGTCAAAAGATGGCGGGCCGGCCCATGTAAAGCCTGTTAATGGCCTGATCGCATATAGCCCATTTACAGCCCGCTAACCCAAGGCCCATTACACCCTATCTGAATTAGGCCCAGTAGCGTCATCTGGGCCATCCAATATGATTCCAGGCCATTTTCACTTCTGGCCCATGTATGGCCCATGACGTCTTTCGGCCCATATGAGGCCCTATGTAACTCTTGGCCTATTAACGACCCGTGGTGAAACTGGCCTGTAATGAACAGTGTATCACATTACACCCATTAACGGCCGGTGGTGAAACTGGCCCGTAATGAACAGTGTATCACTTTATACCCATTAACGGCCCGTTATTCCGTTGGACCGTTTCCAACCCATGTTATCTTTCAGCCTTCTTAGAGCCCATTTATTCTTGGGCTCATTTCCAGCATTCGTTTACTTACGGCCCGTTACTGTCATTTTCTGCTTGTGGGCCAAATTCAGCCCATGGTTACAGTCGGCCCGTTTGTGGTCCGTTAATACGTTGGGCCATTTTCATCGCGTCATCAAATACGGCCTATTAACCATGGCCCGTATGGTCGGCCCATGAATGGGCGATTCCAACTCTAGCCCGTTTACAGCCATAATGCGGCCTGTTATTGGCCCATGTTTGGCCAATCGATCATACGGCCCGTATAAGGCCCATTGATGATACGGCTCGCAGAAGGCCCATTGTTTCTACGGCCCGTAGAAGGCCCATTGTTTCTATGTTCCGTAGAAGGCCCATTGTTTCTACGGCCCATAGAAGGCCTACTGTTTCTACGGCCCGTAGAAGGCCCACTATTTCTACGGCCCGTAGGAGGCCCAGTGTCACTACAGTAAATATTAGCCCATGGTTATTGTGGCCTAGTTTTAAAAAATAGGTTATTGCAGCCACTAGCAAACCGCGGAAAAAGAACTGCACTGACTACAAGCAAACAAATAAACAAGACAACAAGGAAATAAATAAGCAAGCAACTTATGCTAGGCTATCACGGCTATTACACATATTACATCCACCGGGCATCAAAGTTCGCCACTAGTGCAAATATAGGGAACAAAGCAGCATATAAACACCGCAGCAAAACAAGTCCAGAACTGAAACCACTTCAGAAGAGTTCAAGAAACAATATCCTGGGTACCCATAATGCTGGCAAGATGCTTAGCAAGCTTATTAACTTTCTCTTGTTTGGCGCTTAAATCCTCCAGCGCTTGTTGTTGCACAAGAAAGTACGCATCTGAATTCTGTAGGGACTTCCTCAGTCCTTCGGCTTCTTGCCGCAGCACAGCTTACTGATGCCTTTCAGCTTGTAGCTGAGACTGAAGAAGCCGAAGTGATTCAGGCAGCGAGTTCGAAGAGCTTGTGCCAGTGGTACTGGCCAGTAACTCGAACACTACATCAACGCAGGACTGTGGGGTTTTCTCACAGTCTACAAGATCGTTTTTATCACCTTTCTTGGAGACTGAAAGGATCGATATAGTTGACTAGAAGGGGGGTGAATAGGCAACTAACAATTTTTAGCTTTTCTTTACCAAATTAAACTTTGCATCAAAGTAGGTTGTCTAGATATGCAACTAGGTGAACAACCTATATGATGCAACAACAACAAGCACACGAGCAAGCAAGGGAAACAACACAAGTAAGCTTGCAAAAGTAAAGGCGCGAGATAACCAATAGTGGAGCCGGTGGAGACAAGGATGTGTTACCAAAGTTCCTTCCTTTCGAGGGGAAGTACATCTCCTTTAGAGCGGTGTGGAGGCACAATGCTCCCCAAGAAGCCACTAGGGCTACCGTATTCTCCTCACGCCCTCACACAATGCGAGATGTCGTGATTCCACTATTGGTGCCCTTGAAGGTGGCGACCGAACCTTTACAAACAAGGTTGGGGCAATCTCCACAACTTAATCGAAGGCTCCCAACGACACCACGAAGCTTCACCACAATGGACTATGGCTCCGAGGTGACCACAACCGTCTAGGGTGCTCAAACACCCAAGAGTAACAAGATTCGCTAGGCATAAGTGGGGGGGAATCAAATTTCTCTTGGTGGAAGTGTAGATCGGCGCCTTCTCAACCAATCCCGAGAAAATCAACAAGTTTGATTGGCTAGGGAGAGAGATCGGGCAAAAATGGAGCTTGGAGCAACAATGGAGCTTGGAGATGGAAGAGGTAGTCAACTAGAGGTAGGAGACACACCTTTTATAGCTATGGGAAAGATCCAACCGTTATCCTTTTGTCCAGCCCGCAACATGCGGTACTACCGCTCCAGGAACACGGTACTACCGCAAGGCCACGCGGTACTACCGTGGGGGTCCACGGTACTTCCGCGGCAGCAGCAGAGACTAGGACATGCCTGACTAAGAGCAGTACTTCCGTGAGCGCGGTACTACTGCTCCCCCTTGCGGTACTACCGCAAGGTAGGAAAGTCCTAGCGTACGAAGGGCACGGATGAAAAAAATGCATTCGTGCCTACTTCCGCTGGAAACGATATAGTGCAAATATCCGACGTGGTACTACCGCTAGGGAGCGGTACTACTGTATGCCAGCTAAACCAGGCTGCGCGCAGTACTACCACGCACGAAGCGCGGTACTACCGTGGAGGCGCAGATGTAAAAAATTACATCTGCTCCTACTACCGCGACAAAGTGGTACTAGGCAAGAGGGCCACGGTACTACGACTCCAAGGGAGCAGTACTACCGTTGGCACCCGTGGTACTACCGCGCGCGATGTGCGGTACTACCGTGGGGGTGCGGATGTAAAAAAATACATCCGCCCCTACTACCACACCGGAGTGGCACTAGGCCTGGTACCCACGGTACTAAGACTCCAGAGGAGCGGTACTACCGTTGGCTCCAGCGGTACTACCGCAGGTGCTTGCGGTACTACCGTGCCAGAGAGTAGTACTACCGCAAGTTCAGCAATAGCCGCCAGAAAAAGCACAAAGAGGATAACCGAGGGAAGCTCCAAAGTGCAAAGGAAAGGTGGAGACAAGGAGGGAAACATGTACGTGATGATTCCACCCGAACCTTTCTGACGCGGACCCCCTCTTAATAGTACGGCTCTCCTACGAATCAAATCCACCAAAAGAAACGTAGAACAACACTGTCTTCAATAGTCTTCGAGGGGCACCGAATCGTCTCGTGCCTAGCGATGAAGCGTCTGAGAAACTCAAGGTACACGATTAGTCCGCAAAAGCATTGTCATCAATCACCTAAACACCTTAGGGATAAATATGCCCTTACAATCTCCCCCTTTTTGGTGGATTGATGACAATACGGGATTTGCACAAAAGGAGATAATATTGAGCAAAGGCAAACACCTCCTCTCTAGAATATAGACGGGCTCCCCCTAGATGTGTGCAATCTAGATGGATGCTTTGGAATGCATAGCACACAAACTAGGATCAACACTCCCCCTATATTTTAGGGACAAAGGCATGATTACTAACATCTAAGAAGGAGCATAGCACAAAGGTAGCACAATATATCACAAGCTCGCTAAGATAGATAGAGTGCATATGTCTTACACCATATGAAGGAAAGCAACCCAAAGCAACTGAAACGAGGTTCAAACGAGAAAGCAAACACACCGAACTCGAACGAGGACAAACGACTCGCAAATCCCTACACTCTCTCCCCCGTTGGCATCGAGACGCCAAAAAGGCAGAGAGGACACCTACACACAAGGGGTGGCAAAAGCAGGGCACTGATCCCAACGCTCCTCGTCAGAATCGGCGGCACGAATGGTCTCCTCGATGTCCTCCTCAGAATCAGTCCACCTGTAGCCTTGCTTCTCCATCCACTCGGCCTCTAGAGTGATGCGATCCTCAGAACCGCCAGACACGTCCTCGCCATACAGTTGCAAGATCTTCTTATCCCGGCGGCGACTCTCCTTGGAAGCCACGTGAGTCCTGTACTGCCCCTTAGCTTGCATGCAGAAAAGAGTCTTCATCTTATCCTTCAGCTTCTTGGCCCACGAGGGCATAGAGGAACTATGGGAAGACCTAGCAGCACGGTCCTCAGCAACATCCTTGGTGCCAGCCTCCTCCTCATCAACAGCCTCCCTAGCAGCAGATGCCTCAGCACGAGTAGTAGTGTTGGCCCGGTTGGGCTTGACACGGAGACAGATGGGATCATGTCGAATCCAGTCTGGGGCAAGGAACTCATCACCAGGGAACATCTTCTCCCAAGTCTTTGAGATCAGCAGAAACAGATATGGTCCATAGATAGGCACCTTGCGGTTGAACACCGCAAACCGAAGCTCACACCACATGATGTGTGAGACATCAAGTGGCTGAGTCTAAGACACACAAGCCTCCTCACATAGGAGCATCATATCCACCATATAGGCATGAACCTTGTCCTTGTCACCAACGCGAGGGAACAAAGAGTTGCGGAAGATGCTATACATGATATCCAGAAAAGAGTTGAGCACCCACGCCGACTTGCCATTGGGAAGCGCCTTCTCAACATAGAAAGGCTGAAGCTTGTCCTTGTTAGCAGACTCAGAATTAGCATGGGGGCGAACACCCACGGGAGTGTTGAGCCCGTCATCAGGAACCTGGAGCAGATCCATGAACTCCTTCCAGGTAGCAGTCCACTTACGTCCATTGGTCATCCAGGTCATCCTCCGCTCCTCATCAAGGTGAAAGTATACTGAGGCAAAGAACTGACAGATAAGCTCAAGGTCATAGTCAAGGTGAAAAGAGATCACATGATCAATACCAAACTGCTCCACCAAATCCAGAGCTTCTCCAAAGTACTGACGAAACATGTCCTTCCTCAGGTGATGCATTTCTATCCATTTGACATCCACGTAGGTATTTTGCTTGTTCTTCATGACATCCAGATAAGTGAGAGACTGTTGCTTGTTCCAAAATAGTTCATAACCTCTGACAGTAGCATGAGGATTCACATACGGGTTGAGCTGCCTGAGACGGACGAACTCAGATTGGGGTATCTCGTCCATGCCCTTAGGGGGCTCCTTGTGCTTACTAGCGGATGTCTTGACATGGCGCTTGGGGCAGTGGAGCTCTCTGGTCCTTCACCTGGATTGCGCAGACACTTGGAGCCAGTGTCACGACTAGGATTGGAACGGCGAGAGCCACCACCTGGGACACAAAATGAAAAACACCCACGACAAGCAAAAAGGATCAATGCAGAGACCACGGCAAAGCACAAGAAACA
Source organism: Triticum aestivum (assembly GCF_018294505.1). Taxonomy (NCBI): domain Eukaryota; kingdom Viridiplantae; phylum Streptophyta; class Magnoliopsida; order Poales; family Poaceae; genus Triticum; species Triticum aestivum. Next base: position 63,891,794 of record NC_057804.1, on the reverse strand, counting down.
CATAGGAAGTATAAGTGAAAGATGCCATGAGATAGATGGGATCCATGGTAGTACTGCCGGATGCGGCGGTACTAAAATTTTAGTGCCGCTCCAAGTCGCGGTAGTACCATGCGAGGTCACGGTAGTACCGGGGTGGGAGCGGTAGTAAATTTTAGTGCCGCAGTGAGTGCGGTAGTACCGCGCCTGGCGGGTGGTAGTACTGGACAAGCGGTAGTACCGCACAGGTGGCGCGGTAGTACCGCACCGCGTCAGATCCAAACCAAAGTTTGAATGTGATAAGAACCGCGAAACCACGGTGGTACTATGGTTGATCAAATCTAGCACAGGGCAAAAAGACAAGTATAATCCCTATGCAATACTACTCTCCTACATCCTACTCTTGCATAGATTTAGCCTAAAATCTCAAGAACACACAAGTCTTCCCCACAAACCTAGAGGCAAAGAAAACAACAAAAAGGAGAGGGAGTTGGGGAAAGACCTTGGTCCATGGCAAGCACGCGTGGTGGGGAACGATCCCACCGGACGGAATCGCAGGAGAGCAGCCGGAGGCGGAGATCCGGCGAAGGACGCTGGCCCCGTTCTTGAGCGGGGGAGAGAGAGACGAAGTGGGGAAACTGACGAATGGGTATGGGGGAGTTAGAACTCCCCACGCGTCTACGATGGCGCGGTAGTACCGCACATCATCGCGATAGTACCGCTTGGGTGGAAGTACCGCACCGAAGCGGTAGTACCGCTCTCCGCAGCGGTAGTAAAAAATTACTGCTGCGTGGGGGCGGTAGTACCAAGCTCTCCACACGCGGTAGTACCGTAGCATGCTGCGGTACCGTGAGCTCAAGAAAAAGCAGGTTTCAACACAAAAGAGGTCTTTGCAAGGGAACTTTTAGCACAAGACACACCACAAGAACATGCACAACCCAAAGGCAGAAAGATAACAAGAAGCAACCATGCGACACAACCTCTCAAAAAGAGAGGGCGGTGGCTGGAGCCACCTATGTTTGAGTCAGTTGGTATGGCACCGCGAAGAATTATCCTTGGGCCCATGACCGAAACTCGTCTTTGAAGCACAAGTACCATCAAAAATGGCTAATGTGAAAGAGTTGATCGATTTATGCATAATGGGGGGAGGGAGAGTTCATTGAGAGAACAACACTCCCCCTATGTCCATGCCTACACCTAAACTAGACAACAAGTTGAGTGTGGTGGGAGGTGCAAGGGTTCAAGTCACATTGCTCGAATCAATGATATTTAGCTCATGCCTTAACTCGCGAAATCTCGCTTCATCCAAGGGCTTCGTGAAAATATCTGCAAGGTTATCATGAGTGTTGACATACTTGAGCTCGATCTCCCCTCGCCTAATGTGATCCCGGATGAAGTGATACCGAATCTCAATATGCTTCATCTTGAAGTGTTGCACCGGATTGAGAGAAATCTTGATGGCACTTTCATTGTCACACCAAAGAGGCACTTTGTCACAAATGACACCGTACTCCTTTAAAGTTTGCCTCATCCATAAGAGTTGTGCACAACTATTTCCGGCCGCCACATACTCCGCTTCGGTGGACGAGAGATACACACAACTTTGCTTCTTGGAAGACCAACTCACCAAAGAGCAACCAAGAAATTGGCACCCTCCGGAAGTGGACTTCCTATCCACTTTGTCTCCCGCCCAATCGGAATTTGTATATCCTTCAAGCTTGAAGTTTGCCCCTCTTGGTACCATAAGCCAAAGTTTGGGGTATGAGCCAAATATCGAAAGATTCGCTTGACCGCCACATAGTGGCTTTCCTTTGGTGCGGCTTGAAACCGTGCACACATTCCCACACTCAACATGATATCCGGTCTAGATGCACAAAGGTAAAGCAAGGAGCCAATCATGGAGTGATATACCTTTTGATCCACCGCTTTACCATTGGGATCAATGTCAAGTTGGCACTTGGTAGGCATTGGGGTAGAAGCCGGCTTGACATCACTTAGCTTGAATCTTTTTAACATGTCTTGAGTGTATTTGGCTTGGTTGATGAAGGTACCTTCTCTTCTTTGTTTGATATCAAAACCAAGGAAGAACTTCAACTCTCCCATTGAAGACATCTTGAACTTGGAGGTCATGAGAGCGGCAAATTCCTCATTGAAAGCTTTGTTAGGGGAACCAAAGATAATATCATCAACATATAGTTGGCATACAAACAACTCCACTTTGACCTTCTTAGTAAAAAGAGTGGGATCGATTTGCCCAACCTCAAATCCACGATCTTGTAACAACTCGGTAAGGTGGTCATACCATGCACGTGGGGCTTGTTTAAGGCCATAGAGCGCCTTATCGAGTTGATACACATGATCCGGGAAGTAGGGATCCTCAAACCCGGGGGCTTGCTTGACATAAACCAACTCATTAATAGGACCATTAAGAAAAGCACTTTCACTCCATTTGTTGTAACTTAAAGTTGTGATGGGAAGCATAAGCAATCAACAAACGAATGGATTCAAGGCGAGCAACGGGAGCAAAGGTTTCACCGTAGTCGATACCCTCGACTTGGGAGTAGCCTTGTGCTACCAATCTTGCCTTGTTGCGAATGATGTTCCCATGAGCATCTTGCTTGTTCTTGAAAATCCACTTGGTTCCAATGACATTGTGGTTCCCCGATGGCCTTGGCACCAACCTCCACACTTTGTTGTACTCAAAGTTGTTGAGTTATTCATGCATGGCATTGGGCCAATCCGAATCTTCGAGCGCCTCATAGACCTTTTGGGGTTCAACACAAGAGACAAATGCATTATGTTCACAATAGTTTGCTAATTGTCTATGAGTGCTTACCCCCTTTCTTAGGCTTCCAACCACATTCTCCATGAGATGGCCTTTGGTGGTGAGCTTGGAAGCGATCTTTGCGGCACGACGCTCTAATTCCTCCTCGGATGTGGAAGGAGGAGGGTTAACTTGATTATCTTGAGCGTTGTCTTGAGCTTGTTCTTGATCTTAAGGTTGCTCATGATCTTGAACTTGCTCGAGGGGGGGGGGGACTTGACCTTGGGCATCATTTGGAGGTTCCCCACCATCTTGAGGTTGATCTTGCCCTTGGTATTGTTCATGAGGTTGAGGGCCTTGACTTTGTTCTTCGGAAGCGTGTGGGTCTTGGGGAAGTGATGGCTCCACTTGAGTGGGGCATTGTCCTTCTCCTTCGGCCACAAGGGGTTCCTCAATGGGTAGAATATGACCTATACCCATTCTTCTTATGGCTTGGGGAGGAATTTCATCACCTACATCACAAGTACCACTTTGCTCCACTTGGGAGCCGTCATTTTCGTCAAACTCTACATTACACGTCTCCTCAATGAGTCCGGTGGACTTGTTGAGGACACGGTAAGCATGAGAGTTTGTAGCATAACCAACAAATATGCCCTCATAAGCTCTAGCCTCAAATTTAGACAAACGAACACCTTTCTTGATATTGAAACACTTACACCCGAACACCCGGAAGTACTTGAGATTGGGCTTGTTACCGGTGAGTATTTCATAAGGAGTCTTGTTCAAACCCTTGCGGAGATAGAGCCAATTGGATGCATGACATGCTATGTTGATGGCTTCGGCCCAAAAGTTGTATGAAGGCTTGAACTCCGCCATCATGGTCCTTTCCGCATCCATCAACGTCCGGTTCTTCCTCTCCGTGACACCATTTTGTTGAGGGGTATATGGTGTAGCATATTGATGCTTGATCCCCTCATTAAGAAACTCATCCAAGGTGTAGTTCTTGAACTCGGTGCCGTTGTCACTTCTTATTGTCAAGATCTTTGCATTATGTTGACGTTGAGCTTCATTTTCAAAGTCGATGACGGTTTGTTGAGTCTCACTCTTCCTCTTGAAGAAATATACCCAAGTGTATCTTGAATAATCATCCACAATCACCAAGCAATACTTTCTACCTCCAAGACTATCAAATGATGGAGGCCCAAAGAGATCCATGTGAAGGAGCTCCAAGGGTCTCTTCGAGTAGATGATGGTCATGGGAGGGTGAGCCTTCTCATGAAGCTTTCCTTCAATACAAGCACTACAAGCACGATCTTTGGCAAAACTAACATTCATTAGTCCACGGACATGGTCCCCCTTGAGAAGACTTTGCAAAGATCTCATATTGACGTGGGCTAAACGGCGATGCCAAAGCCATCCCACGTCAACTTTAGCCATTAGGCATGTCGCGGTCTTAGTGGGTCGCTCCGAAAATTTTATCACATAGAGACCGTTCTCGACATGACCAACAAAGGCTACTTTAAGAGTCTTGCTCCACAAGAGGGCCACGGTATCAATGTCAAAGAAGGTGGCAAAACCCATGAGTGCAAGTTGACGAATGGAGAGTAAATTGTATGCAAGGGACTCAACAAGCATGACTTTCTCAATCGTTAGATCATGAGAAATGACAACCTTGCCAAGACCCAATACCTTAGAATGTGAGGCATCACCCCACTCGACATTGGTGGGCATAGATGGAATCTTTTACACGTCCACCACCAAGTCCTTGCTCCCGGTCATATGATTTCTTGCTCCACTATCGAGCAACCATGATCCCCCACCAGAAGCAAACACCTACAAGAGATCAATGATTGGTTTTAGGTACCCATTTAGTAATGGGTCCTTTGATGTTAGTAACAAGGGTCTTAGGAACCTAAATAGACCATTCAATGTACTCATAAGGAGAACCAACAAATTTAGCATAAACATGTCCATCACTAGCACGGCACAACACATATGACGGGTTACAGTCGCCGGCTTTGTTGGAGGAGATGGTTTTGCCCTTTTTGACATCAACGCCCTTCACATTTTCCTTCTTATCCTTAGGAGCACCCTCTCCCTCTTTCACAAAAGTTTGCTTGAGAGGAGGAGGTCGTTTGGTCTTGTCGTTCTTCTTCTTATTCTTGGACTTGGGTGCAAACCCAATTCCCTTCTTGGCCACAACTTCCTTTTGATTGCTCAAAAGGTTGTTGAGTTCTTCTCACCTTGAATGCATGTCACAAGGCCTTTCTCAAGTTGATCCTTCAACTTGGCATTCTCCTCCACAAGATGCACATGCTCACAACACGGGTTAGTAGCATATGCATTATCAATTAATACCATATGAGGGAATGTGGCCTTTTCCTTGGTTAGCTTAACTTGGAGTTGAGCATGAGACTCCTTGAGGTTAGCGTGAGCACCCTTCAAGACCTTGTCAGCCTTGTCAAGTACATAAAACTCCTCCTTGAGTCTAGCATGATCAACCCCAAGTTTAGCCTTCTCGGAAGTTAGCACACGAGACACGACAAGAGCATGATCAAGATCTTTCTTTAACTTAGCATGGTCATCGTTGTATGACTCCTCAAGAGTCAAATGATGCCCACGCTCTTCCTCAAGAGCATTAGAGAGATCCGATATCTCATCGGCATAGTCACGACTATGACCTTCCATCTTAGAGATGGTTTCTTCTTGAGCCTCGATCATGTCATTGGCTTCGCCAAGTTGTTCCAAGAGAGCCACAAAGTGCTTCTTGGATTTTCCCTTGAGCTTACTCATAAAAGACTCAAATTCATTCACTTCCTCATTAGACCCATCATGTTCATCGATGCAACCCTCCAAAGAGGGATTAGTAATGATGGTGGTTTTGATGTTGGGGTTACCTTGTTAGAGGCTTTAGCCATGAGGCACTTGGCGGTGATGTTCTCGTTGGGTGAATCAAAGAGACACACCCGGGGAGTGGTAGCAATGGCAACGGAGTCATGGCCATTGCTTCTCCATTTTCATCATCATCGTCATCCTCATGGTATTCTTCTTGAACCACCAACCCACGAGAAGGAGTCTTCTTGGTGAAGTTGTTCTTGTTGGGGAAATACTTGGCTTTGTCTTTTCAGATGAACTTGCCACCATTGTCTTCCCGCTTCTCGTAAGGACAATCCGCAACAAAGTGGCTCACATTGCCACAGTTGAAACAAGTTCTGACTCGTTGCTTGCCCTTGAAGCCACTTGAGTTGTTCTTGTTGAAGTTGGGTCTTGAGTTCTTCTTGCTCCAAAATTGCCTTGAAGCAAGAGCCATGTGCTCATGATAATCATACTTTGTGTCTTCGGGGTTGCTCTCCTCATCTTCCTCTTCTTCCTCTTCTTCCACAATAACCTTGGCCTTCAAGGCAAGGTTGGGCTTCTTTGCCCTTTAAGAACGGAGCACCGCATTGTCGGCGGTCTTGTCCAAGATGCTCATTGCAACGAACTCATCCAACACTTCACTTGAGGTCATGGAGTGGAAGTCCGGTCTTTGACGAATGACGGAGGACATGGCCTTGTTGTAGGGCATCATGGCCTTGAGGAACTTGCGCTTGATCCAATTGTCATCCGTGACCTTTCTCCCATGATCTCGGAGTGAGACCGCGAGTTTGGTCACTCTTTTAAAGAGCTCACGAGGTTCTTCATCTTATTTCATGGCAAACTCATCGGCTTCATCTTGCACCACTTCATAGTTGGAGCGTTAAATGCTAGCACTTCCTCGATAAAAAGACACAACGCATTGCCATGCGTCTTTGGCCATGGCATGGGGTCGAAGATGAGGGAGATCTTAGGGAAGGATTGCATCTAGGATGATGAAGAGAGCACTCTCATTGAATTGATTATCCACCACTTCTCTCGGGGTGAAGTTGCTTCGGTCATGAGGATAGAAACCTTCTTCAATGATTCTCCAAAGATTAGTATTCACATGATTTAAATGTCGCTTGAAGCGATACACCAAAGAATCAAAATCCTCATTTTTCACAATCTTAGGAGGAGGACCGGCATGATTTAAATAAGTAGAGGGAATCGGGCCTCCATAAGTTGGAGGTTCCACATGGGCAAAGATGCTGGTGCCATTTCTACCACTAGTAGAAGGACCCTTCTCACTATTAGCTTCCCTCTTGTCGGAGTTAGCATCCGTCACCTTGTTAGTGGGATCACCCAATTTCAACGGCGAGGTAGGTAGTTTAAGCCCTTCTAAGAATTTATAAAACATGCTTTCTACCGTGGTTGTCATGGAGATTTTTAATGTGTCCAAGGCCACATTGAATTCCTCACGTGACACCGCAGTCTCCCCATCACCCATAGACGAGATCGGATTCACACTGGAGTGTTCCTCCTCCCCATGGTCTACGGTGTCAACCATACTCTTCGGATGGCAAAGTCCTTAATAAAGAGATGAGGCTCTGATACCAATTGAAAGGATTGATATAGTTGACTAGAGGGGGGTGAATAGGCAACTAACAATTTTTAGCTTTTCTTTACCAAATTAAACTTTGCATCAAAGTAGGTTGTCTAGATATGCAACTAGGTGAACAACCTATATGATGCAACAACAACAAGCACACGAGCAAGCAAGGGAAACAACACAAGTAAGCTTGCAAAAGTAAAGGCGCGAGATAACCAAGAGTGGAGCCGGTGGAGACGAGGATGCGTTACCGAAGTTCCTTCCTTTTGAGGGGAAGTACGTCTCTGTTAGAGCGGTGTGGAGGCACAATGCTCCCCAAGAAGCCACTAGGGCCACCGTATTCTCCTCACGCCCTCACACAATGCGAGATGCCGTGATTCCACTATTGGTGCCCTTGAAGGCGGCGGCCGAACCTTTACAAACAAGGTTGGGGCAATCTCCACAACTTAATCGGAGGCTCCCAATGACACCATGAAGCTTCACCACAATGGACTATGGCTCCGAGGTGACCCAAACCATCTAGGGTGCTCAAACACCCAAGAGTAACAAGATCCGCTAGGGATAAGTGGGGGGAATCAAATTTCTCTTGGTGGAAGTGTAGATCAGGGCCTTCTCAACCAATCCCGAGCAAATCAACAAGTTCGATTGCCTAGGGAGAGAGATCGGGCGAAAATGGAGCTCGGAGCAACAATGGAGCTTGGAGATGGAAGATGTAGTCAACTAGAGGTAGGAGACACCCCTTTTATAGCTATGGGAAAGATCAAACCGTTATCCTTTTGTCTAGCCCGCAACATGCGGTACTACCGCTCTAGGAATGTGGTACTACCGCAAGGCCACGCGGTACTACCGTGGGGGTCCACGGTACTTCCGCGGCAACAACAGTGACTAGGACATGTCTGACTAAGAGCAGTACTTCTGCGAGCGTGGTACTACCGCTCCCCCTTGCGATACTACCGCAAGGCAGGAAAGTCCTAGCGTACAAAGGGCGCGGAATAAAAAAAATGCATCCATGCCTAATTCCGCTGGAAACGAAACAGTGCAAATATCCGACGTGGTACTACCGCTAGGGAGCGGTACTACCGTATGCCAGCTGAACCAGGCCGCGCGCGGTACTACCGCGCACGACGCGCGGTACTACCGTGGAGGCGCGGATGTAAAAAATTACATCCGCTCCTACTACCGCGACGCAGCGGTACTAGGCAGGAGGGCCACTGTACTACGACTCCAGGGGAGCAGTACTACCGTTGGCACCCGCGGTTCTACCGCGCGCGACGTGCGGTACTACCGTGGGGGCGCGGATGTAAAAAATTACATCCGCCCCTACTACCGCACCGGAGCGGCACTAGGCCTGGTAGCCATGGTACTAAGACTCCAGAGGAGCGGTACTACCGTGGGCTCCAGTGGTACTACCGCAGGTGCTTGCGTTACTACCGCGCCAGAGAGCAGTACTACCGCAAGTTCAGCAATAGCCGCCAGAAAAAGCACAAAGAAGATAACCGAGGGAAGCTCCAAGGTGCAAAGGAAAGGTGGAGACAAGGTTGGAAACATGTACGTGATGATTCCACCCGAACCTTTCATACGCGGACACCCTCTTAATAGTACGGCTCTCCTATGAATCAAATCCACCAAAAGAAACGTAGAACAACACCGTCTTCAATAGTCTTCGAGGGGCACCGAATCATCTCGTGCCTAGCGATGAAGCATCTGAGAAACTCAAGGCACACGATTAGTCTGCAAAAGCATTGTCATCAATCACCAAAACACCTTAGGGATAAATATGCCCTTACAGAGACCAACAGGCTTGTCTCACTATCTTGAACCTTATCTGCATTACTTTCTCTACCATTGCATAGTGGGGTGCTCTTCTCCAATATTCTGTTTGCATACTACAAGAGAAACAAGCAGACACATCACAGGTTTAGCTTGTAGTATACGAAACTCATTTTGGTAAACCAGTTCATTAGTAAGGTGGACAGGATAACAGCATGAAACAAACATATATCTATGTACTATGGTCACTGTATTGTCCATATCATTCTAGTTTATGTTCCCTAATCAAGATAGAGACACAGTTCAACTCATATATTTTTAAGACACGGCAGCATAGACAGAATATAAGTGTGAGAAACTACACAGCATTGGCAGCACTTGTAATGTGCATCACATGAGAACATAACTATTTATAGAACTTAAACTGAAATCAACATAGAGCAAGAAGTTAGAACAGCAATCCAGTTAAAGAAATAGGTTTAAAACATAACTATTGCGCCATTGGAGTTTCAATTGGATCCTTCAAATTCGAAAGTAGTTGGTATGAGTAAATATAGTGATGCAACAGTAAAGGAGTATGGACCATAGCTACGGAATTTGACCTGAGAATAGTTGCTCTTCTGCTTTAAACATGGAGTTTGGGTTAGCTGTGGTGGTCTTCGTGCTTTGGGCACTGCAGTAGCTTTACAAACTGCTCGTGTGGGGGTACTCTGTGGTGGACATGGTGCTTTGTCAACTATAAGTGCGTTACTATCCGCTGGGGTTGCGGTTAGATGGGTTGTAGCTGGTTCTCTGCCCAACGGTGTAAGTGTGCAATCTGGAAGAGTCTCGATTATGTGTGGTGGGGCTAGTTTGTGGCCAGTACAACCATGGTTCTATCTGCATCGACGGGTAGCACTGTCTTTTGTGAAGAACGGATTTTTGCTCCCTTAGATACTGCCATCACCCCCTCCAATTCAAATGGCTGATAAACAAGAAAAGAAATTGAACGTACAGATATTGTATGATAGACAGATGTGGTAATTCACATATATGTTGTCTAACCAAATAGGACAGCATGACACAATTTCACATATATGATGCCTAACTAAACAGGATAGCATGACACTATTTCAGATATATGATGGATAACTTAACAAGATATAATGGCATAATTCAACATATGATGAGTACCTGAACAGGATGACATGACAAAACTATATGATGTCTTTCTAAAATAGGTTGGGATGAATAATTCACATACATGTTGTCTAAGTATACAGGATGGCATGATATAATTGACATAATTGATTCATATACTAAGCAGCTAGCACTCGCATGTATGATCTCTAAACTAAGCAGATAGAATTCAATATTGTGCATATGATGTCTAAACCAAGCAATGCAAGACACTATATGCATCATATGAGAAATATAAAAAAATTGCAACTTAGAGCATACACCTCAGGTGGGATATAGGACTGGTCATCTATCTCTGAATCCTCCTCTGAGGAGATCCTTGTAACCATCGAGATATATGCTTCAACAGGTACCATTGCCTGCTCTGAAGACCTTGTTTTCACTCCAGATTTTTCCATAACCGGCTCAAATGGCTGATACACATGAAGAGTAGTTCAATACACATAGATTGTCGACAAATGGAATATGTAATGAAAAAAAATGGCATGAGATAGTTCACATATATGATGCCTGGCTCCATGACGGTGCATAATTCACATATATGATAACTGGCTGAAAAACATGGCATTGCATAATTCACATATCTGATATAGAAAGCAAACAGGAGGCATTCACACAAAGCATGTCTAATCTAAGCAGATGGCATGGCAATGCGAGACACCATATGCCTGATATGAGCAATATAACCCAGCCAAGTTAGAGCATGCACCTCGGGGGGGGGGGGGAATACGACTGGTCATCTCTCTCTGAATCCTCCTCCGAAGAGCTATCTGTAACCAGCAAGAAATCTGCATCGACGGGTAGCACTGACTGCTCAGAAGACCTTGTTTTCACTCTAGATTTTCCCATGACCGACTCAAATGGCTGATGCACAGGAAGAGTAGATGAATGTATAAACATTGTTGACAATGGAATACATTATGGAAAAAATATGGCATGATACAATTCACATATATGATGACTGGCTAAACAGGATGGCATTGCATGATTCACGTATATGATGCCTGGCTAAAGAAGCTGTCATTGCATAATTCCCATATACTCCCTCCATTCCTAAATATTTGTCTTTTTAGAGATTTCAAGTGGACTACCAAATACAGATGTATATAGACATATTTTAGAGTGTAGATTCACTCATTTTGCTCCGTATGTAGTCACGTGTTGAAATATCTAAAAGGACAAATATTTAGGAACAGTGGGAGTATGATATAGAAACCCAACAGGTAGCATTCACACAAAGCAAATCTAAACTAAGTTGATGACATGTAAGATCTATAATGTAAGCAATGTGAGGATCCATATGCATGATATCACCAACATCACCATGCCAGGTTAGAGCAAACACCTCAGGGGGTAAATAGGGGTGGTCGGCTCCCTCTGAATCCCCCTCTGAATAGTTATCTTCCTCTGGAATACAATCTGGAATGGCGAGAGGGGGCCCCACTTCTCCCACCATGGAGCGGCGTCTACATGACATTATATTCCCACGCAACGGTCTTCTCTTTTTCTCTACATGTATTGTACGATTGTGTACAATAACTGACATGCATAATAAAAAAACATAGTTAGATTATGTAAGGCCTAAGCGGTGCATGCAGAAATCAAGACTGATGGTAGCAAACGAGTGGATAGATCCAAAACTAATGATAGCAGGTAGATTATAGCTTCAGTTTAAAAAGATAGACGATGGATCATCTACTGTTTGTTGCCCACCCAACATGAACCACATACCCCCAGATGAACTAGATAGTAGACAAATACTATTCGTTGTTGCCTTGATATGTGCCCCCACATGCATTTTAAAACTCAATTTTAAACATTAGTTTGGACCTGACTCGGAGTCTAAGAGGTGAACAGGATGATAAAGTAGCAGGTAATAATAACCGATGTATAATGTAAGCAAACACATCAGGTCGGCTCCTTCTGAATCTCCATCTGAACAGTTATCTTCCTCTAAAATACAATCTGGAAATGCAGGAGGGGGGCACTTCGCCCACCATGGAGCAGCGTCTACATGACATTATATTCGCACGCAACAGTCTTCTCTTTTTCTCTACATGTTCAGTACGATTGTGTACAATATCTGACATGCATAATAAAAAAATAGTTAGATTTTGTAGGGCCTAAGGGGTGCATGCAAAAAATCAAGACTGATGGTAGCAAACGAGTGGATGGATCCAAAACTAATGATAGCAGGTAGATTATAGCTTCAGTTTAAAAAGATAGACAATGGATCATCTATTATTTGTTGCCCACCCAACATGAACCACATAGAAGACCCCAGATGAACCAGATAGTAGACAGATACTATTCGTTGTTGGCTCGATATGAGACCCATGGGCAATTCAAAACTCAAGATTGAACGATAAAGTAGCAGGTAATAATAACCGATGTATAACGTAAGCAAACATGGAAGACTGCGACCTCTCTTCCGGAACTGTGTAGTCCTCAGGTTCATTTGCTCAGTCGGTGATGGTAATGCAGTTGGCGTGGCTGCCAACAATGGGGAAGATGATCTGAGGCGGCGAAAGAAAGTCTACAGGGGGGATCTCTGCAGCAGTGAACGCTTCTGTCGATGGTGCACCTCAGGTGGGGTGGATGACGGCACGGCAGGAGAAGGACATAACACATAGAGTTTTCTTTGACGCCTATCTGAAATTGAAGTAAATCTGTAAGGGCTCCTTAGAATTGGAGGATTCTATAAACGCAGGGACATGAAAAATACAAGAATAGGATAGGAATGCACGTGCAAAACAGAGCATTTGGAAATATAGGATTTCAGTCAACCTGGGTGTTTGGCTCACATGAATTGGAAGAACAGAGGAATGGAGAACCAAAGTGATGCGACGAGTGTACAACCTCTTTGGCATGGCCTTGTGGACCTTAGCATCATTGGGTTGGACGTGGAGGATGGTGATGATGCTGGTGTGACTGTCGAAAGCGGGGAAGAAGATCTGAGGCCTCTGGAAACCGCGCTGAGGGTACTGCTCTGCTGTGATGGACGGTTCCGTCGTTGGAGCAGCTCCGCTAAGGTGTACGGAGATGAGGCTGAAGCATGACAAGACAGACAACATTAATCTAAAGTGGGACCCTAATATCATCTGCAATAGATCCTGTAAAATACATCACCAAAAAGTGCTAGATGTAAAATGCATCAGCCGTGCCACGGCCGCTCCGAGAGATGATGTAAGTACTATTCACTCTGAACTTAACTGAAGAAAATGAACTTCACAGTTGAAACTGAATTTTACTGCCGAAACTGATTGAACTAGTAACAGAGCATTGCAATAGAGTTTAGGGCGTTCGAGCACTAGTAGCCGAGAAGCAGTGATCTAAATCAGCAGAGGCTCGAGCAGGCAACGCACTAGCAGAGAGCAAGTCATGTAGTAGCATCGCGAGCGAGTGCTAAAGCAGCAACTCTTGTGGCTGTCAGAGGTCGTGCAGTAGCAGCAGCAGCGCAAGCGAGAGCAAGAGCAGAGCAGCAGCACGAACGAAAGCAGGAGCAGTGCAGCAGCGCGACCGACAGCAAGAATAGAGCCGCAGCACGAGCGAGATCCGGAGCAGCTGCAGCTAGTGCCGTTGTGGAAGTCACCACCGAGGAAGCAATGACATGGGGGAGACACGCCGTGGATGATGTGGTCGGCGACGGCGCCGTCGATGGATACCCACCATGTATGCTCGGTATCGAGCACCGGCAGCCCCGTGAGATCGAATAAAAGATAAAATGCAGCGGTGAGTGCAGAACCTCCTTGGTGGCGCCGAGTTGGCCTCGGCTTCATCGAAGGAATTGGTGAGGGTGCTGCGGTTTCGGTGGCGCCGGTCAAGACAGCGCTCTAGGGATTGAGGTGGCGCGATAGACGAGGCGAACGTCGGGGCAGCTCCTTGGAGGTGGAGGACGGGGCGGCTGATCCAGCGGGACAACAAGATCGACAACGGATCCTCATCCAGTGCGGTGGATGAGGGATGGCGAGCTGTTGCGGTGGACGATGTAGTCGGGGAAGAGTCTCTGGCTGGGCGGCGGTCGGGAGGCCGACGGAGGAGCGTGGGGTTTCGCGGGTTTTGGCGGCCTCGGTGTATGAATGGGGGAGGGGGTGAAGGGGGAGGGGGAGCCAAGCTTAGGGACGCGCTTGTCCGAAATGTAGGGTAAGTTACCAGCGTACCCCCACCGGTTTTGACACCGCGACGTGGAGCTTAATTTCCGCCTGAGGGGTAGAAGGGGGATTTCACGTGTCTGGGCTGCGGGAGCAATTTCGGATGAGGAGGGAGTTCTCGCACGCGTCCAAATTTCGGGATAACACGGCGCGGCGCGGGTTGAAGAAGCGGGAGTTTCAAAGCAGGTGAGACGAAAGATACTCGAGCTTGAAAATTTCGGGATAACAAGGTGTGGATTCCTTGTTCGGCAGAACAAACTTAACGTGTAAAAAAAACAATTCATACAAGACACAAGAGAGTCATGTCCCCTTTTACTATATTGCTATCGATGCCATTGAAAAAACTACAAGAAAAATGTAAAAAAAATCGGGAGAACAAGATTACCCTGCACAGTACCAAATCGATTCGCACTTCCCTCAAAAACAACAAAAAACAAATCAATTCCCAGCAAAGAAAGAGTAATGTCCCTTTTTATATGATTACAGATACCATGATCTCGAATTTCAATTTTTGAATCCACGTTATGTTGAATTCGAATATATCATTAGGTGACCTTGCGGTTTCTAATTGATGTAGTCGTACATTTTGATCTTCTATCATATATGAACATTTTACTCCACCATGTGAACATATATATTGTCATCTACCATATGGACTAAATTTGAATCAATTTTCCTTATTTGAATATGATTGTTGTCAAGTTACACAATAATTTAAATATTATCTTGATAACAAAAAACATGCATATAGCAGTAATCATATTTCACTATGAACTACATGTACCATATGCTCTCCAATTCAAATATCTGTATCCATTTTATGTTGAATTCAATCGTAGTACATTATTGGTCTAGGTAGCGAGATGTTCGGGATAATCTAAACCCTGTTTTCATATGTATAATTTGTGGCCGAATTGGGACAAGTTTTGGTATAAGCTTCTTGCAAAACCGGAGATTCTCTCAACAAGCCTCGTGGTTCCGAGAGGGAACGTGTCACCTTTGTGTGCAAAACGATATACGTTGCGCGCTGTTAAATTTTGGAATTATTTCGGGTTCGTTTGGCCTTTTGTACATTAATTGAGTTTCTGGACTTTTAAAGTGCATAATCTAAATATGAACTGCATGCACATGCTCCGGTGCACCAAAGTTGGTTGAAAAATCACATGTGTGTCCTTGGTTGAATTTCTAGGTCCCATGGAAGAAATGAGAATGAAATTCAAACATCTGGGCGTCGTGACTCGGCCGAGAACATCGAGAAACTTAGATTTTAAATTCATGTAAATCCAAAACTCGTCTGGAAATCAAGAAACTTGGCATGGTGTCATGTCATGGCACTAACATGTTGTGGTAAAAAATTGGGCC
>NC_057804.1:63855909-63875769 GCF_018294505.1 Triticum aestivum | reverse complement strand
CGGGTTCGTTTATCATTTTTTATACATTAATTGAGTTTCTGGTCATTTAATGTGCATAAGTCAAATTTGAACTACAAGCACATGCTCTCGTGCACCAAAGTTGGTTGAAAAATCACATTTGTGTCCTCGGGTGAATTTCTAGGTCCCATGCAAGAAATGAGAATAAAATTCAAACATCTGGGCATCGTGGCTCGGCCGAGAACATTGAGAAACTTGGTTTTTAAATTCTTGTAAATCCAAAACACATCTGAAAATCATGAAACTTGGCATGGGTGTCATGTCATGGTACTACCATGCGATGGTAAAAGAATTGGCCGAATAGGAACAGATTTTGGTATAAGCTTCTTGCAAACTGAAGCTTCTCTCAAGAAGGATCGTGGTTCTGAGAGGGAACGTGCCACCTTTGAGTGCGAAACAATATACGTTGTCCCCCTTGAGTTTATTTACAAAGGCAACATAGAACTACAAGAGTGCCCTGTTAAATTTTGGAAATCATTCTAGCTTCGTTTGGCCTTTTTACACATTAATTGAGTTTTTGGTCATTTAATGTGCATAATTCAAATTTGAACTACAAGCACATGCTCCCGTGCACCAAATTTGGTTGAAAATCACATTTGTGTCCTCGGGTGAATTTCTAGGTCCCATGCAAAAAAAGAGAATAAAATTCAAACATCTGGGCATCGTGGCTCGGTCGAGAACATTGAGAAACTTGGTTTTAAAATCATGATACTTGGCATGGTGTCATGTCATGGTAGTACCATGCGGTGGTAAAAAAAATTGGCCGAATAGGAACAAATTTGGGTATAAGCTTCTTGCAAATCGGATCTTCTCTCAAGAAGGCTCGTGGTTCTGAGAGGGAACGTGTCACCTTTGTGTGCATAATTCAAATTTGAAATACAAGCACATGTTCCAGTGCGCCAGAGTTGGTTGAAAAATCACATGTGTGTCCTCGGGTAAATTTCTAGATTCCATGCAAGAAATGGGAATGAAATTCAAAATTCTGGGCGTCGTGGCTGGGCTGGAAACATTGAGAAACTTAGTTTTTTAATTCTTGTAAATCCAACACATGCATGAAAATAATGAAACTTGGCTTGGTGCCATGTCCGATTTGCGAAGGCGCACACATTAACAATCAACAAAGTCATTTTGGAACAAGTGCTGTCAAATTACAATCGGAAACACAAGTATTATTGAAACCGTGGGCATTCTATTTACTACCATTTACGTGCCGCCATGCGTCCCCATTTTTTATTAGCTAGGAGGCGCCATGCAGGGTAGCTATTTGAGTATGAGAGGCATGCGATCAGACCCCTACGCGTGCTTATCGGGAGGAGAGCCCTTTGACCTTCATCTACTGTCTACCTCTCTCCCAAGGTCTCCATTAATGGCGCCCGAGCCTCTGTTTAATGGCGTGGCTATGTCTCACTCGATTGAGATTTAAGAGAGAAAAAAGAAAATCTGAAAGCACGAATCTTGATGTAAGATCCGGCGGACCTATATAGCATCTACTGTGACTTATAGCAAGACTGATGAATATATAAGGACGATTAATTGTCTTACATAATTATAAAGATAATTAAAAAATCCACATGCGGCTACGCCCGAAATACACAAGGGCAAAAGAATAAGGAAGACAAGGATCTGGCTCGCTGATCTCTACTTTCTTAATGTGTTGCTGCAGGCCGCGGGAACTAATCTCCGCGGCAAGCGGCGATGAGCTCTTTCGTGTCCTCAAGACGCAACTTGAGAACATCCACGGATTCCTCCACCAGCCTTTGGCGCTCGATGCGGAGCATGTCTTTCTCGTCCATAAGTTTCTTGACAATGACACCGGTCCTATTCAACAAGGCACTGGTCTCCTCCTGCTGGTCTGCACTTCGGATGATCTTCGCCCTCAGTAGGTCACGCTCGCCCGGAGCCTCTCATTGCCCTCCCTTAGTTGTCGGACCTAAGTTGTCGGATGACGCCGGTAGCCTGTTCAAACGAGGCATTCATGTCGTCCTGCAACCTCGCCCAGCCGGAGATCTGATCCATCTGGCTATGGACGATCGCATGCATGCGCCTGTAACAGTCGTCGCCTGCACGCGAGAAATTTTCCCAGGCCGCCGCGGCGCGGCGGGACATGTCTGCTGCATTCGCGGTGCGGCGGGACATCTCTCTGCTGCTTCCGTGGCGTGGCCGGACCAGTTTGCTGCATCGACGGTGCGGCGGGACCTCCGTGCTGCTTCAGTAGCACGGCGGGACCTCTGTGCTGCTACTTCCGCGCGGCGGGACATGTCGGCTGCTTTCGCAGCGAGGCGGGACATCTCTCGTGTTTCCGCATCCATACTCGCCTGTCCCTGGTGGCAATCTCTCGACCCAGAACTCACGCTGGCCATGGCAGACGCAAGGGAAGGATGCTGAATGACTTGTTTGTTTTTGTGGATGAGGAGTTGAGGAGGAATGTGCAGTCATCCTGGCATACTAGTATTTATAACCGAGTACTAATACGCTCCTAAGTGGGAAACCGTTTAGGTTGTGATCGGTGTGAAAAGGTTTGCAATTCAATATAGCGTGGAGTAATTTTTGGAATGTGACAAGACGCAAGCTCAAAAAATTTTGACGGTTCTAGTTTCGAAGTGCGGCACTATTCCTGGATGGCGTTACGTGGGCACGTGTTCTAATTAGTCGTGGTGTACTTTTTCTACTGTGTACGTGCAATAACTGGCATCGTCGTATACAAATCTTATGGTTAATGGGGCGTTCGACAGGAATAGCTGCGTGACGAGCTATAGGCTAGTCTTTTTTTAGACGCATTAAACCTATCTCTCGGGACTTCTCGCACGCACCATCGTGCCACCCACAAAAACTTGCACTCTGAGTTTAGTACGTTATACAGGAAGAGAAGAGGTGCACGCATGCACTCATCCTCTCACACACGCATCTATTTTTTCTCGAAAAGGAGGATGATGACCCCCGACTTCTGCATCTGGGAGTCACACACGCATCTGTAGCTACGAATTGTAGTGTTCTCAACCATCCGACTATCTCTATCATGGATGTACCTATATACTAAAACATGTCTAGATATATCTATATTTTGACAAATGGAAGGCATGTATTGTGGAACGGAGGGAGTGCTTGTCATCAAAATGGATAAAAAGGGATGTATCTAAAACTAAAATACGTCTACATACATCTCCTTTTATCTAGTACTCCATCCGTCCCATAATGTAAGACATTTTTTGACACTACACTAGTGTCAAAAAATGTATTAATTATGGGACGGAGGGAGTACTTCTTACCCAAAGGAACTTTATATCCAACAGACACAAAACATCTGTTCGACTGTTGGAAATTACTGATCTAATGTCAAAGTAATTGTTGCATCGCCACCAAAACCCACCATTTCTTAAGCTAAAGTAGACCGAGGTAATCCCTATATTAGCATATTACTAAGATAAACAGAAGGCACTGTAGAAACATTTAGGACGTAAGCTTGTCAATCTGAATGTGGAGGGACACCAGCTTAGCCCCGGCCAGCAGCTTGGGCGGAACTGTGAAGAAGGTCAGCTCCTGCACGTCGACGTCGCCGGGATCCTTGCTGCTTGTCACCTCCATTTCCAACTTGACGGCATCGGTCGTGCCTTTGGGCTCCCCCGGCGGGCCGTTCGCCCACAGCTTGGCCATGTAGTGCGGCAGTGGGGACGCCCCCACTCTGATGTAGACCACGGACATGGTGATAGGCGCGCAGATGTCGAGCACGCTGCCGACCAAGAAAAACATGCGGCCGTCCTCCTCCGCGAACAGCAAGAGCCGTGGCTCCAACGGTGGCACTTGGAGCTGGAGCACCTTGTCGTACTGGATCATGTGCATGGGCATGGGATGCGCGTTGCTGATGCGGTGGTAGAGCGCTAGTGGCGGGCCTTCGTAGCCGCAGACGGGCACGGGGCATTTGTAGGGTGCGAGTGGACACACGCTCTGGTGATCGGCGAGCTTGTGGTAAATGACGTAGAGCCCACAGCCTTCGTGCGGGCACACCACCCTCAGCGACGAAATGACAGCTTCCACCGCCGTGCTCCGCACGTCGAAGCCACCACCGCGCTCGCACTTCTGGCACTGCCGCTGGTTCCCGGGGCACTTGACGCGGCAGTCCGCGCAGGCCAGGTGCCCTCCCTTGCACTGCAGAAATCAATCGAACAACACATCATTCAAGAAACCTGCACCTTGCTCAATCAACCGAACGGACCAGGTGTATTCGAACCTCATACACTGGAGGCGTCAAGGGACGGAGGCACAAGGTGCAGTGGAGCGCGGTGAGGTCCATGGAGACCTTAGTGAGCTGCCTCGTCGGTTCCTGTTCCGTCTGCATGATCTCGCCCTCCTCGTGCACAACCATCTCTCGCTTGGGTAGGGGCATTACAAAGCTTTACCATCACATATTTTATACTATGTGCATAACTGTCCTACCCCATACCAAGGAAGGCAGTAGTTTGTGTTTTCTAGACAAATTTGCCCCTGCGCATGAGTAAGCTGCATAAATATCGACAGTAAATGTGCATGCAATGGTTGGCTGGTCCTCCTTCCTTTTCACTTGAGTTGGCTTCCCCAGGCGGTCAAGCCGCATCCGGCGCTGCATGCGTTTGCCTGTAGCCATTTTCTACTTTGGAAACAGGCGCGATTAATGGGGGCAGAACTAATCAAGCGGGGGCACAGATGGAAACCAACGCAGACGCGCAGACTAATCTAAGAAAAACAAGAAAAAGTTATACGCAAAGTAAAAGGAATCGAAGGGAGTACTACTTCAAGGTGCATTAAGTCAACACATGCAAGTATCAAAAGGAGAGTCACGGCATGCATGCATGCGTTGTAATTAATGCATCGGTAACCGCAAATTATTGAAATATATCAAGTGCAGTGCTTTGATGTGTCGCGTCAACTCGTACATCAAAGAGAAGTTTGATTATCCTCTCCCTCGCGGACTTAACTGCACCTGCCTTTGGCTGTATAACAGGTTGGCCACCCACCTGTCGGGCCCACATGTCATACACGCAAAGGCAGGAGCGTCCCTCCCTCGCCCATGAGCATGGTGGATGGCAAGACTAGGAGAAGCTTTCGCTACATGCTCTCCCTCCCGCACGCGGTGGACATGCAGCAGTTCTATCGGTGTCAGATGGCCAGAAGCGTACTGTAGTACTCCTCCAGTGCAGTAGTACTCCATCATTGTTTGACTTCCCGAAGAGGCGAAGAGCCAAGCGCAGCCCGGGCGCTCGTGTGGCAGTTTCATGTGTAGAGTAGTCTAGGATAGCGTGTACCGTGCTTGTAAGCTTAAAATCGTTCGGGTCGGCTCCATGCTATGTGGCCGTCTTGAAGTTTTTTTAAAAGAATTAAAATAGTATTCTGGCCCTACCTGTCACCCTAGTGATTGTAGTTTGCACGCTCATCTGGTCAAGACAGGAATATATATTTTAATTTGTTTTCTTTGGAAAGGGGGGACTCCCCGGCCTCTGCATCAAAATGATGCATACGGCCACATATATTTTAATTTGTGGTGGGTAAATGTTAGAGGTTGCAACAAATATATTGTACACTGCGGGTCTTTCATCCAAGTTTAGAGGCAAGCATGTGGGGCCAGTGCTATGATGTGTCGCATCAACTCATACAACGAGGAGAAGCTTGATTTTACTACACGCCTTCTCCCTCGCCCATGCGTGCGGTTGCTCGCAAACAAGGACAAGCTTTTGCTTAGTAGTATACTTCTACAACAAGCTATCCGTCCCGCTCGTGGTAGACGGACATGCAGCAGTGGATTCGACACTATAGAAGCAGTAGTAGTAACATCATTGTTCGTCTTCTCGAAGAGGCGAAGAGCCAAGCGCAAACCGAACGTTGCATGAGACAAAATTGCTATGTGAGCCCACTATTGTACTACAACTACTTGCTAGTATAGCCCTGTAAACCAGAAAGGAGTATTTGCCCTTCTAGAGATTTCAACAAGTGACTAGACTACACCGAGACGGAGTACATATGGAGCAAAATGAGTGAATACGCACCGTAAATAAATACGTACTAGTTCTATCGTTTTCCTCTCCGAGGTTCACAATATTGAGTATACTGACTAGTCTCTTTTTGACACGCATTTATGTTTTTTTTGACACAGTACAGACGCAAGCGCGCATACACTCGCCCCTATGAACGCACACACACACACGGCACTATCATCTTGAAATTTAAGAAGTCACCATAGGCACCTCGTTGTTGACGGGTCCATAGGTGCTTGAATGCCAAGGAGGGAGAGGGTAGCGGTTCTTGAGACATTGAACGGTCAATGATGCATCCTCAGTTACATGCAGAGGGAATTAATTGGAGAACCAGAATAGAGCCAGCACGATGTGAATGCAACAGAGTTTGGACTCTCATATAATAAAGGCGCCCCACCACTCCAATCCATCTACTCCCAAGTCTCTGCGCAACACTGCTCACTCCAATCCAAGACCAAGTGACCAGAAGCCACAAGCACCTATGGAGGCGATGGACGCGAGTGGCAGTCGGCTGTGCCAAATCATGCCCCCGCACCGTGCAGTGTTTCCAGACGATGCTCGCGACCGCAGGCATCGCAGCCCTCGCCGACGCCGGCTTCGCCTCTCGCATGGACGACATGATGGTCAACTCCATCCGCAAGTTCACCGCCGTCAAGAAGCGTGTGGACGACCTTGCCGTACTGCTCCAGCCCGTGCGCCCAGGCTCCTCATTGCCTGCCACCCTCATCGGCATCCATGGTGATGAACTCTTTCAAGCCCTGGTGGCCCTGCAGGTGCCGGAGGTCACGACAAAGAATGTGCACCTCGAGGCCGCACTCGCCGCGCAGCGCCTCGCCATGCAAGAAATCGTCGACCTGCACATCCACGTCTACGAGGAAATCGTCTACATAGGCCACTACAAGGCAAGCAAGGACAGAAAGACGTTGGACTTATTCTAGTGGCTGGAATCTTTGGACGCCATTGTTCAGAAGCACGTCGACCTGGCCATGAAAGCCACTGCTACTTAGGCGTCGTTCGGTGGGCCGGCGCCCTGAGTCGAGGAGGTGGACGTCGTCGATGGATGCATCTCTTCTTCTTGCCTCGTGTAACCAGCACTGCATCGCCTCGTGGCCTTAATGTTTTATTAGTATAGTACTCCCTCCGTTCCCAAATATAAGTCTTTCTAAAGATTCCAGCAAGTGTTTACTACATACGGAGCAAAATGAGTGAATCTACACTCTAAACTATGTCTACATACATCTGTATGTTGTATTCCATTTGAAATAGTATCTAAAAAGGCTTATATTTATGAACGGAGGGAGTATATGGCATTTTTATTCCAGTCGTAACGTTTTCACTGTGAGGTGGGGCCGCAGTTGAGCAAACCCACCCCGCCCACCGGGCGTCGGCCGAGTTTAGAATTAGAAGAGAGAAACGGGAGGAGAGCTAGCTATAGCATGGACGCTGTTGTCAGACGGGACTCGTGTTTATAGAATAGGAGTACTGAGCACTCGTGTCTCTTTCTTTTTTTGAGGGAAAAATTAGTCGTATGTCTAGTACCACTAGTTGGGTGCGTGCGACCTATAGCTGTCATCACTTTAGGTCTCCTTTTCGAGTCGCGGCTACGCTTCACAGTACATATTTTTTTCACGCATTTATCCTCCTATATGTACTCCTAGGCTATTTCCACGTGCTCCCATTCACCGACATGTGGGACATAGAGCATCTGGGTCGTAGTGCATGCACGACTCGGAGCATATGTCGGGGTACTTTACATTTCAGACCTCACGAATTACATGCAAACCCCCCGCAGAAGAATAAATAAATGAATGAATTACTACATGAAACCGGATTATTTTCGTGGAAACCGGAGCACGTTCATTAAATTTTGGACATAACACGTTTATAAACAAAAAAATGACCGGACCTAAACCAGTCTAAGGGCCTCTTTGATTTTTCCCGCAAAAAAAGGGCCTCTTTGATTCGCAGGATACTGAAAACACAGGAATGGGGAAAGTATGATGGCGATGAACCGAGACGAGGAGAACTCTAACTCAGTTAGAGGTTAGAGTTAGATTCTAACCCTGAACTAACTCTAAACCAAAGAGGTGTATGGATGGCAGGGTTAGATTGACAATAAATGCTCTATCTCAATCATTTGACTACTTTGGACCCTATTTCCTGCTGGATTTGTGGTCGGCTCTTCTGTGGCCTCCTCCCGCTCACAATTGACATAAACGAACCATCTATACAAATAAAGCATGCAAAACATGATAATTTTTACTTTGTCCATACAAATGAGATATCCCACTTAAACATACAAGTCGTCAATCAAGCTTCACAAAATAAAAAACACTTTGGGTCTGTTTGGTTCATGACTAACTTTGCCACAACTAAGCTTAGCAAAGTGTGGCTGCCACAAAAAGTGTGGCTAACAAAATGGCCACAACAAGTGTGGCAAGATTTGGCAAGAAGTTGAGTCTATGACATGTGGACCATGTAACTAGAAAAGTATGGCAAGCCACAAGTGTGACAATGAACCAAACACATGCCTAAGATATTGTGGCATGCCTAAGCTTAGGTGTGGCAACCTTAGGCTGCAAACCAAAGAGTCCCTTCATGAAACAAAGAATGAGCTAACTCATCATGGAAGTCATTCACGATAGGGAGGGAGCCCGGAGCCCCTCACGCACCGAGGGAGGAGCTCGCCATCGTCGCTCTAGAGGAAGGCTCTGTAGAGCCCAAGCCCCGGGAACCCCTCCGACGCTGGCCCTTGCGAGTTGAGGTCGACACCGGCATGGGTAGCAGGGCCGCTTGCCGCCGACTGGGAACTTAATCTTTGGGCCTCTAGAAATAATGCAAGCTTGTAACTAAAATACCTAGAAAGGTGAACTGAATCTTTGGGCCTCTAGAAATAATGCAAGCCTGAAACTGAAATACCTAGAAAGGTGAACTGAATCTTTGGGCCTCTAGAAATAATGCAAGCCTGAAAGTGAAATACCTAGAAAGGTGAACTGAATCTTTGGGCCTCTAGAAATAATGCAAGCCTGAAACTGAAATACCTAGAAAGGTGAACTGAATCTTTGGGCCTCTAGAAATAATGCAAGCCTAAAATTGAAATACCTAGAAAGGTGAACCGAATCTTTGGGCCTCTAGAAATAATGCAAGCCTGAAATTGAAATACCTAGAAAGGTAACCTGAATCTTTGGGCCTCTAGAAAGATTTATTACCTCCTCAAGCAGCATCAAACAATTCCATGCGTGCACCACAAATCTATACCAAGTTTGATCAGGATCTACTTTTCCAAATCAGAATTAGCGCTAGAGCAAGCAAGATAAATGATATGGCCGTGAGACAGAGAAGGAACGAACAAACTCACCCCTCTCGCGACCTCCCTAGTAGATGCATCGACGCCGCGCATGACAGAGGGAGAAAAACGAGTGGTGAAGGGGGAGCGGGGCGACCTTCGAAGGCCGGAGGGAGAGGGCGGCCGGAGTAGGGCGGCGGAGGCCGGAAGGAGAGGGCGGTCGGAGGAGAGAGAGGGTGAGTGGCGCTTGGGCGGGCGGCCCTATGGGGAACAGAGAGAAGTCATGCAAGAGGGGGGGAGCGATCTGGTGCCGGCAGGGGAGATTTTTTTAGTTCTCTTTTAGTGGGCCCGAGGATAACTAACCCAATTAGAACCTCTCCACCAGGCTAGTTTTTTTAGCTGGGTTAGAGCAAACTAGCTCAAACTAACCCCTCTTGTTTCGATAATTTGAGGTTATTTCAACCCAAACTAGCTCTAAGTCAGGGATCCAAACAAAGAGGAGTGTTACTCTACATGCTACAGTGTGGACCGTAGCACATTGTTTTTTATGGCCATATCACCACATTGTTTTCTACTGCTGGTTCACTGGGCTACCGTGGTTCGCACTGCTGGTTCACTGGGCTGCCGTGGTTCGCACTCCTCCCACCTGAGTAGTACATAGTATAGTACTAGTATATACCGCATCATTCTTTGCTCCTTCTTACTACTCAAACATGTGGGAGAGCCAGCATACGGGTCGACATGTCATGCACCAGATTAGAGCGCGGAACAGAAGGGGGGCATCACCCCGGTCGGAGCGCCAGTAATTCATGACTATAGTGAGTGGTCATATCACAAGTCTTTCCAGCAATAACGCATCATCAAATCACATAGCCCCACTCGCTCACCCTCCTCGCCTCTCTGTCAAACCGCCTACCCGAAAATTGTCGCGCGTACTGCCCGGGAAAAGCCCAGCCCTCAACTTTTAACTACGCGAAAATAGTTCGAGCTTTTTCGATCTATATAAATATAGTACTTACTGTATATTTATTCACCCGTGGGGTTGTTCAATGAATGGAGGGGCGGGGAGAACAAGTGAACAATATTGTAGTACTACTAGTAGTAAGTAGGAGTCGTACAGTAGTCACATTAAATAGAGAGTTTCTTTTCTTTAAAGCCACGTACACAAATTGAAACGCTTGTTGTGGAGAGAAAAAAGATAATCACTCTACTATATATGGACGCAGGGGCCTGAGTGCTTGCTTTACTAGGGTTGCTCTCTTCATTCTCTCATCCTCTCCAGATATAAACAAGACAGCGGTAGCGACATTTTCTCTCTGCTCACCGCTGGTCACAGATCCGACCGGATCCCTTTGGCCGATGTGTGTAGAGGACTAAAAGGTGCATCATTCACGCGGTCATCGCTGCCGAGGGAGGAAACCCACAGCTACCGGAGGGGCCCGATCCTCTGCCCGTGCCGTTCTCTCCGACACAGAGCCGGCTCGGGAGGTCCTCCGACCCTTCTTCCTCCCTGTCGTATTGTCCGCAGATCCGACCTGCCGCCGCCGATATCCCGGCGACCCTCAGGTATAAGTTCTTTGAAACCGGCCTTGCTCTACTGCCCCAGCTCCCCACGTGTCTGCATGTGCATCTTTTTCTACTCCCATCAGCTCCTCCAAAGCCACCAAAATTTTTAGTATTATTAGAGGTAAAGCTACATCATGCATTCGAATCTAGGGCTTTGTTCAAACAACAAAGAAAGGGGGAAAGTTGTAGCATGAATCTAGGACTTGATTCCAAGAGGAAATAAAATGGTGAAAGTAGTAGAGACCGGATACCCAACTAGTCTCTTGGTTGAAAACGGAAATAATGGGAAAACGCAGTACAAACTGGATAAGGAACAGATCTATTATTGGTTGAAAAAACGATATAAAGTGGCGGCTGGTGGACAAGTCAACAGAGTATGTACGAGATTAGATTTGCTGCCATCACATAGTAAAAGGTCTTCAGGATTAGATTTGCTGCCCTCACATAGTAAAAGGTCTCAGGATTAGATTTGCTGCCCTCACATAGTAAAAGGTCTCAGGATTAGATTTGCTGCCCTCACATAGTAAAAGGTCTCCAGGATTAGATTTGTTGCCCTCACATAGTAAAAGGTCTCCAGGATTAATTTGCTGCCCTAACATAGTAAAAAGTCTCCAGGATTAGATTTGCTGCCCTCACATAGTACAAGGTCTCCAGGATTAGATTTGCTGCCCTCACATAGCATGAACAAACTCGGCATCACCACTTTATGCATCCTTGTAGGTACATTGTGCTGATGCATCCACTGTCGCATGTCCTTATACCAACCTTTTGCTGTTGTTAATGTAAGGGCACATGTAAAATGAAGCGATCACACCGTCACCTTAGGGACATGTCTAACCAGTGTTATTGTTAATCTAATGCCTCCAGTGAAAAGATGCAATTAAACTGTGTTACAAATGGCACTCCTGCTGTTTTCCCCAGTATGATAAGTAAATTGCTCCTTTACGCTGCTGAGTGTCCTGGTGTCCCCACGGTCCCATGCCCTTAAACCAACTCTTTAGCTGATGTTGATTTACTGTGCCTGGTGAACAAGCAATGCTACCATTAAAGTAATCCCATATTTGAGGAATCCCATTGTTGATCGTAATGCTTCTGGTAACATGAAGCATTGCTGACGTTTTAAAATTTCTACTATCCTTGCGTGATTGCCATGAACATAATTAAGATGCTTCTTTTCATTTTGTATATGTTTCGTATATTCTTATTGACCAGCAAGTGTCTACTTTCTATCTTTTTGTGAAGATAGGGATATCCATTTCACCTTCTTGCTATTGTGACCTTTTGGTGAACTGCACAAACACTTTTTTTGGAATGAGTGTCTTGTGCAGTTCAACTAAAATGTCATGTGGGCAACATCTCTCATTTTTGGTGGAACTGCACAAAATGGTGATTGGAGTTTCCAAAATCTCCGTCAAGTTTTGCCGGTAATCTCGTGCAACATTTTATTAGCCTTTGCAAGATGGAGCCGTCACTGTCACCACAATGGCACTTTACTTTAGTGGAACTGCACAACAGGATAAGAAAATTATAGTTGCACCTTACATGAGCCGGACAGCCAACCTTAATGTTCCTCAATTTTAGTGCAACTACTAAAGAAGAACCTGCCAGCTCACAAGAGCAAGTACTTCTTGCTAGCTAAATGATGCAATCTTTGCTTCATTTCAGGTGAACTGCAGAAAAAGGTGCATGAATTGAATCATGGAACTCCAGGCAGACCTCATCCAAGTAGAGCTGGAGGTTGAGTTCAAGGAGGCCGCTATTAAAGCGAAATGATGCTCTCCTGTCTCCTTGTTTGTGCTATGCAAACATGTTGTGCAAACAGGAATACTCAACTACAGATGTTGTGATGGTCAAGAGCATTCGCCAAGTTCTTCGATTGTATGACATGGCTAGCCAAGATGGATTTAATCCCGATATTCACTTTATCAAAAGGCTCTAATGGGTTGGTTCTGAATCTTGCAAGCTGGGAATCAGTGAGATGTGTAGGCATCTTTGTTGTAGTTATTATTTGAATCTTATTTGTTGGTTCTGAATCTTGCAAGCTGGGAATCAATGAGATGTGTAGGCATATTTTTTGTACTTATTATTTGGATCTTATTTGTTGGTTCTGAATCTTTCAAGCTGGGAATCAATGAGATGTGTAGGCATCTTTGTTGTACTTATTATTTGGATCTTATTTGTTGGTTCTCAATCTTGCAAGCTGGGAAACACGGCATGATGATGCAGAGGACAACAACCATAACAAACAGTTCAAACTTGGCTAGTATTATCTTTGTGGAAGTGCGACAAATGTGCTGATCATGTGCTTCCTGAGAATAATAATTCTAATTGTTGTGCATGTTGATCCAGTGGCACTGATAGAACGAGTGAATGCATTGCTTCTTTTAAGTATAAATTTCTATTAAAGATAATTAAATTTAAGTAAAGTGACCACTAATTCCTGTTATTACAGTACCAATACAGACCCGCTCGTGAACCGATGTGTGGCCGGAGTAGGTTTCTTAATGGAGGCGTTTCAATGCACCGAGGGTGCATCTTTTGCCGGGCGTGCAGCGGACGAGGGAGGGGTAGTAACTGTTGTCGCCTGTACACACTCAGCTTACTGTTGAATCCAGTTCCCCAAGAGCTGAAAAACGAACTGCTGTCGCCGCCTCATTACTAGGGAAAAGCCTAGCAGCAGCGCGGGTTTTGGGCCTATTAGCAGCGCGGGGGCTGGCGCTACAGCTAACTTATAGCAGTAGCGCGGGTGCCACCCGCGCTACTACTACGTCCTTTAGTAGTAGCGTGGGTAAAAACCCGCGCTACTACTACCAGCGCGGGTTTTTTTGAATTTTTTCAAAAAAATATTTCACTTTTTTTCCCTATTTTTCTAATTTCTAAATTATTTTAACCTCAAATCTCTAATCACCCCTCATCGCTACTCAATTTAATCTCTAATCACCCCTCATCATTCCAAATCATCTAACTTCCTGGACGGTCACCCATCCTCTCACTACTCCAGCCTGAGCACGCTTAACTTCCGGGTTCTATTCTCCCTCGTTTCCAAGTCTGCACTTGTTGTTTTCCTGACAATAGTAAGATGTCAATCCTATTAACCTCAGGAGTTTAGCTTGAGCATGAAGTCACACATTTCACTATTTGAGTTTGAAACTATTGTTCTAAAAAATTAGTAACACTAATATTTCTTGAATAATTAGTTTGACCACAGTTTGACCATAGTTTGACCACAGTTTGGCCATAGTTTGACCAGATTTGACCAAAATTCAAAAAAACTAGAATAATTATTTAGTAACACTAATATTCTAGAATAATTAGTTTGACCATTGTTTGACCACAGTTTGACCACACAGTTTGAAATTTTTTCGATTTTTTCCACTCTAGATCTTAAAAGCCCCGTAACTTTTTTTCTGTTAGGTTTTTAAGGATTTTGAAAATGTTTAACGGGGTTCCCCCTGGTTAAATTTGGATGTAACTTTTCGAGTAGATGATTTTTCATATAAAAAACTTTTTCATCCGAGTTAGTATGCAAAAGTTATGCCCATTTTTACAAATTCTTGAGAGATTTTGCAAATAAAGTCGAAATTCATATTTGCAAATTTTCCCAACAACTAGACCACATATCACATGGGAAACTTATTTTCTTCTATTTTTTTGACATTTTCATCATTTTCTTTTATTTTTTTTAAAACTGAAAAGGGGATCCACGGGGGAGGGGGGTAGAGTTTGAAAATGGGACCTTTAGTAGCAGCGTGGTTTTTTACCCCCACGCTACTACTATGGCACCACTTAGTAGTAGCGAGGGCTAAAAACCAACGCTACTGCTATCAAACTTAGTAGTAGCGAGGTTTTAAAAACCCGCGCTACTACTATGGCATGTCCCGGGGGCATGGTAGAGACCGCTTAGTAGTAGCGAGGGTTAAAAACCCGCGCTGCTGCTATCAACTTAGTAGTAGCGAGGTTTAAAAACCTGCGCTACTGGTAAGTAGTAGTAGCGAGGGTTTTTAACCCTCGCTACTAGTAACTTTCTGTGTATAGGATTTTCCCTAGTAGTGCCTCCACACTCGTTCACTCGAAGAGACTCCAATGTCGATCCGAGGGGTGAGCCTGCTGGATATGGACTTCAGCAAGGAGTTCCCCTTTGAGTTCGCCGTTCAGTCCTATGGATGCACCAAGTTGAATGTGATGTACACCAACGATACAGACTCGATGAAGCTCTGCCTCGCCTCAGTCCTATGGCTGCACCAGGTTCTGGAGCATTCGCCCGTTTCATCGGCAGCGCCGACTACACCTTCGCTACGGTGGAGAGAAGGAAGAACGCGATGATTCGGCCATCTGGTGCAACAAGCTTGTCGACATCCAGAAGCAATACAAGATCATCAGCAACAGGCAGGAGAAGGACTCCGTGGTTGAACTCGCTGAGACCATCATCGACCCCTGATACGCCAACATGAAAGAAGACGACCTGAACACGTGGGAGGTACCTCTGAATCTAGCCTACAAAACCTACACGACCAAGGACGCATACGCATGCTACGACATGTACAGGCAGATCTTAAACATGAGGGCATGTCTCCTTCCCATAACCGATGAGTACACGGACAGCCGCAGCGTCATGATCAAGCGTGCCAGGAAGGTCTAGATGTTGTACTTTATCTGTTTATAAGCACCTTTATCATCTGAGTGTTTCATGCATTAGCCTATATGTCGTAATTATCTATTTTGTCCGAAATATTTCTTTTAAGAACCCATTAACCTGATTGCTTTTTTTAGTGGCTATTTTCTTATGTATGTAAACTAGTTCACTTGTCCGTAACAAAAAACTAGTTCACTCAGCGGCCGTGCTTTAAATCTCCTTCCTCCCAACATATTCCCCTCCTTAGGTGGACCCAGCATGTCTCCGAATTTTCTCCCACTTTCTTTTTTGATGTAAACTGAGTTTTCTCCCAGTACTTTCCCCTTGAATCAACTCAACTGTCCCACGTCTAGCCTAAAAAATAATAATACCCCACGTACTATTAACTCATCAAATTAAAATCATATTTTATTTCGTAAGTTGAAAGTTCTTACAAAATAATAATAATAATTGTTTATATATAACTTGGCAAGTTAACTCCTAATGATTGCGTACATAAGCTTGCAAAGATTTTACTGACATGCAATCATGTGTTTATGTTTTTATAACATTTCTCCGTCTAGCCCAACATGATATTTTCACCCAGCCCAGCAAGTCCGCGGATTTCGAGAAAAATGCAAATGGGATTTAAACGGGCTGCATAGATGCTACATCATTGTTTCACACAGCCCACCAAATGGACTAAAAAACAAATGGACTGGCTGACATGTGGGCCAGTAGGTCGAAGCCTAAGAAGGCGTTGGATTTACATCCAACGGCCGGCATTCTTCTTCAATCTCTCATCTTCTTCCCCCAGCGCTGCCGGAACTGCCCGCTCCAGCCTTTGGCATCCAGCGGCGTTGTTTTTCGCTCCTCTACCCCACCGACGGCCAGGCCATCCCTCCACTCCGCACCTCCTGTTAATCTCTGCCGAGTGTAGGCCCACCCCGCACCCGAACCAGTCAAGTTTCCCACTCCTCTCCGTCTGCGACTCCACTGCCGCGTCCTCCCCATCTCCGGGTCATTCCAGTCTGGGGCCTCGCCGTCGTCCATCGCCTCGCTGCGCTCGGCGTGGCGTGGTCAACATACGAGAGTCATCGGAAGAGGACAGTACGTGGAGAGCCTGACGGCTAGGGACCCACGAGGTCCATGGTCGCACGCAAGGAAAGTTCCTCCTTATTACGCACTGTACGTGGGAAGGGCTTCTGTATTTCGCGAAAAAAGTCCCCCCCGCTGACAGGTCGGACCCACCAGCTATATCTGCGCACGCAAGGAAGTGCCTCCTTATTACGCACCAAAAAATGAATACCCCCTACTAGCTGGGACCCACCATAGTGGTTGGCTGACTTGTGGGCCTACTAAGTTGACGAGGACGGAGGGCTTTGTCAACTTAGTCAATATGAACGATTCTAGCTCAAGTGACCGTACGATGTCCATCCAACGGCCATAGTGCTTCTTCAACCTCTGGTCTTCTTGCTCCAGCCGCCCAGAGCAGCACCTGTCGTGCCACGTGCTCCTGCCTCTCGTGGCCGGCTGCGATGTCGCGGAGGCCTCACCGCCCCTACTACTCCCACCGTTGGCCCAGGGTATCCCTCTACTCACCCACACCCCCTGTTATTCTACGGCGACGGCAGCCTCACACCGCAGCCAAACCAGTGAACCCTCGTACTCCTCTCCGCGTGGGCATCCACTACCGCGTCTTCCCCAGCTCCGCGTCATCCCCTTCCTAGGCCTCGCCGTCGTTCACCGCCTTGGTGCTCTCGGTGCTCTCGGCCTGGTCAGCGGTGGTGCTCTCGGTCCACCGCCGTCGTCCACCGCCTTGGTGCTCCCGGCGCGGTGTGGTCAATGTGGTCAACGACATTCCATCGGAAGAGTATTGTACATGGAGAGGCTGATAGCTGGGTCCAGGGCCACAGCCCAGTGTTTTTGTGATTTGCCAAGTAAGTCGCTTTGTCAGGCCTGTTGGCCTGCAAATCTTTCAAGACGAGGAAAGCTTTCATTCGGCTGGCCGAGAAAATGGCCCATCAGTCATGAGAAATGGGTTGTACATTTTTAAAACACATCAAACTCGCAATTAGTTTCAAATATCTTTTTTTTTCATTTCGAGATTTTAAATTA
Organism: Triticum aestivum; assembly: GCF_018294505.1. Classification (NCBI taxonomy): domain Eukaryota; kingdom Viridiplantae; phylum Streptophyta; class Magnoliopsida; order Poales; family Poaceae; genus Triticum; species Triticum aestivum. The sequence continues at coordinate 63,858,167 of NC_057804.1, read as the reverse complement.
CATTAATTTTATGCGTGGAGAATTTGTTGGATTTTATATTGATATATATTTATTTTTAAAATCAGTTTGAATGTGAGTCGAAATTTCGGGATTAAAAACAGTTCGGACCGCACCAAAATATGCAAAATTTCGTATAATTTTTTAACCGTGGCCACAATATGGGCTGTAATGCTAACAAAAAGAATATGGGCTCCAAAAAAAACCTTAAGAATTAGCAAATGGGCTGTAAATTATTAGAAATAATGGCAGATGGGTTGTATGCTGTTTTCCACAGATTTGAGGCTTTCCTAAAAAAAGGTTGATGCACAAGCAGTGACTGTTGGATGGCCATCCAACGGCCGTCGTGCTTCTTCAATCTCTGCTCTTCCTGCTCCAGCTGCTCAAACAAGCGCCGGTGGGACTGCCTGCTCCCTCCTCCCCGCGGCCGGCTGTGTTGCTGCGCAGGCCTCACCGCCCCACCGTACTCCCATCGCTGGCCTAGCCATCCATCTACTCACCCACACCTACTGTTATTCTCTGGCGACGGCAGACGAACCAGTAAACCCTCGTACAGTCGTACTCCCCTCCGCGTGGGAAACAACTGCCGAGTCTTCCCTACCTCCGTGTCATTCCCTTCCTAGGCCTCGCCGCCATCCACCGCCCTGGTGCTCTTGGCGCGGCCTGGTCAACGTGGTCAATGACCGACATGCATCTGAAGTGGACTGTACGTGGAGAGGCCGACAGCTGGGTCCACGGCCGTACGCAAGGAAATGCCTCCTTATTACGCGCAAAATAATGATTCCTCCACCTGACATCAGGGACCCACTGAAAGCGCCTCTGTATTTTGCGAAAAAAAACGTTACTGCCGCTGACAGCTCGGACCCACCAGGTATATATTCGCACGCAAGGATGTGCCTCCTTATTACGCACAAAAAAATGAATACTCCGCCTGTTAGCTGGGACCCAGTATAGTGGCAGGTTGACTTGTGGGCCTACTAAGTTGACGGGGACGGAGGTCTTTGTCAAATTAGTCAATATGCACGATTCTAGCTCCAGTGACCGTACGATGTCCATCGAATGGTCGTAGTGCTTCTTCCACCTCTGGTCTTCTTGCTCCAACCGCCCAAACCAGCACCGGTCATGCCTCGTGCTCCTGCCTCCCGTTGCCGGCTGCGATTCGGCGGAGGCCTCACCGCCGCCTACTACTCCCACCGCTGGCCAGGCCATCCCTCTACTCACCCACACCCCCTGTTATTTTGCAGCGACGGAAGCCTCACACTGTAGCGAACTATTAAACCCTCGTACTCCTCTACGCGTGGGCATCCACTGCCGCATCTTCTCCGGCTCCGCGTCGTCCCCTTCCTAGGCCTCACCGTCATCCACCGCCCTGGTTCTCTCGGCGCGGCGTGGTCAACGTGGTCAAGGAACGGCTTCCATCGGACATGGACTATACGTGGAGAGGCTGACAGCTGGGTCCACGGCCGCAGCAAGGAAGTGCCTCCTTATTACGCGCAAAATAAGTATTCCTCCACCTGACAGCGGGGACCCACCAGACGGGCCATCGTATTTCGCGAAAAAAACGTTTCCCCCTGACTGCTGGGACCCACCAGCTACATCTTTGCATGCAAGGAAGTGCCTGACAGTCGGGACCCACCTGGTCGAAGCGTATATAGCGTTGTCATTCTGGTCGCGAACGTGTACGTACATATGTACTGGTCGATGTAGAGGCGCGCACATATCGTAGTAGAGGCGCGCACGTGTCGTAGTAGAGGCGCGCACATAGCATGTACACGTACGTACAGCGGCCAGTGCGCAAGAAATAAAAGACGGCCACGTATGTGTACATACGGGCGGGGTCTCGAAAGCCTACTTGTGCATACATACGGCTAGGGCTCGTGTACATGGCTGGGTCGGAACGAAGAAACAGCATCGTCGTCGTGTTCATGGGGAGCCAACCGGCTGGGTCGGAACGGAATGCGTCGTCGTGTTCATCGGGAGGGCTTGGACGGAATAGGCGATGGAAACGAGGTCTGGCGTATCGCAGAACGGAGGAAATGGCCTTGTGTTCGACCGGCCATGTTTGAAACGGGATCCTGTTCATCGGGAGGGGTGTGGTGTATCGCAAAACAGAGGAAACGGACCTCCTACGGTCGAAACGGGGGTCCTGTTGATCCGGAGGGGTGTAGAATACTGCAAAACAGATGAAACGGACATCCTACGGTCGAAACGGGGTCCTTTTGATCGGGAGGGGTGTGGCGTACCACAAAACGAAGGAAACG
>NC_057804.1:63737041-63855687 GCF_018294505.1 Triticum aestivum | reverse complement strand
AACGGACTTATGTTGGAGCGCTACGGTCGAAACGGGGGTCCTGTTCGTCGGGAGGGGTGTGGCGTACCGCAAAACGGGACTCCACGGGATACTGTTCATCTCCACCGTCGACCTCCTCTAGCCTCCACGGGCTACCGTCGACCTCCTCCAGCCTCCACGGGCTCCTGTTCATCCAGCCTCCACCGCGCGCTACTCCATCGGCTACTGTTCAACCACCCCTCCACGGGCACCCCTCCAACGTCTACTGTTCATCCAGCCCTCCACACCATGGGGTCCTGTTCATCCACCCCTCCACGGGCACCCCTCCACCGTCTATTGTTCATCCAGCCCTCCACACCATGAGGTCCTGTTCATCCACCCCTCCACCATCTACTGTTCATCCAGCCCTCCACACCACGGGGTCATGTTCATCCAGAGGCAACGCCACCGCTCACTGTTCATCCAAACCCCCCCGCAACACTCACTATTCATCCAATCGATCGGCTTCAGTTAGCAGCAGTAGTGAAGGAATCGCTCGATCGGGTTCAATTAACAGCCATCGATCGATCGCTCGGGTTTAGTAACGCATAGCCTGTAGTGCAATCGCTCGGGTTCAGTTAGATCCCAACGTCTCGCTCGGGTTCAGTTAGAGCCAACGCCTCGCACACACACGCGTACGTGTACGAGAGAAACACGCATCGCTCGGCCCCCGACCTCCCACCGTAACCGGGAACTCCCCGAAATTTTCCTCGCCCTCGCTTCTACCACGGTTTTTTCCGTCATGGACGGCCCAAAGAATGTCATGCAGCTGCGTCTCCGGCCCGCCCAGGATGAAAAGCCCATTTTCTGTCATGATTTTTTGTCATAGAAGTAGGAGCCCACCACATCTATGATGATACCGTGTTTTGTCACAATTATCGTCATAGAAGTGTCATATGTATGACAGAAAAAAATTCGTTCGGCCCATAATGTCATGGATGTGTCTTTTTTTTGTAGTGTCATGATTAGGGCATGAATATAACATTGACTTAAGCCTCCCCCAAGCTTGAGTGATGCTTTATCCTTCGCGAGGCTATAAATCATATATGTAATTACGATCACGATAAACAAGGTGCATAGGATAGAACTTCTAGTCAAATTCCAACTTCAATCACTTATAATTCCAAGATCTCGTATCATCACATAGCCTATACCATGTCAATGAATCTCCCTTCAAAGATAAAGGGAAGACCTTCCTTTTGACAACATCATCGGGAATACCTACAAGCTTAAATAATCCACAAACTTCATCCACAAAGATAAGGTGTAAATCGAGATGCAATGTTCCATCTCCTGCAAATGGATTAGCTAGCAGTTTCTCTATCATACCCGAAGGGATCTCAAAGTAAATATTTTCATAAAGTTCAGTAGGTTGAGGAGCAACTCTTTGCTCTTCTGGTTGGGGTGAAGATACCCCAAACAAGCCCCTCAAAGGATTAGTTTCCATAGTGACAAGTAACAAAAAATTTCAGCACACTATATAAATGTTTCCTTACCAAGTTCCACTCACCAAAAGCGCTACACTCCCCGGCAACGGCGCCAGAAAAGAGTTTTGATGACCCACAAGTGTAGGGGATCAATCGTAGTCCTTTTGATAAGTAAGAGTGTCGAACCCAACGAGGAGCAGAAGGAAATGATAAGCGGTTTTCAGTAAGGTTTTCTCTGCAAGCACTGAAATTGTAGGTGATAGATAGTTTTGTGATAAGATAAATGATAACGAGTAACAAGTAAATAAAGTAAATAAAGAGCAGCAAGGTGGCCCAATCCTTTATGTAGAAAAGGATAAGCCTGGACAATTTCTAATAATGAGAAAGGAGCTCCCGAGGACATATGGGAATTATTGTCAAGCTAGGTTTCATCACATTCATATGATTCGCGTTCGGTACTTTGATAATTTGATATGTGGGTGGACCGGTACTTGGGTACTGCCCTTACTTGGACAAGCATCCCACTTATGATTAACCCCTATTGCAAGCATCTGCAACTACAAAAGAAGTATTAAGGTAAACCTAACCACAACATTAAACATATGGATCCATATCAGCCCCTAACGAAGCAACGCATAAACTAGGGTTTAAGCTTCTGTCACTCTAGCAACCCATGATCTACTTAATACTTCCCCATGCCTTCCTCTAGTCCCAAATAATGGTGAAGTGTCATGTAGTCGACGTTCACATGACACCACTAGAGGAAAAGACAACATACATCTCATCAAAATATCGAACGAATACCAAATTCACATGACTACTAATAGAAAAACTTCACCCATGTCCTCAGGAACAAACGTAACTACTCACAAAGCATATTCATATTCATAATCAGAGGAGTAATAATATGCCTAAAGGATCTGAACATATGATCTTCCACCAAGTAAAGCAATTAGCATCAACTACAAGGAGTAATCAACACTACTAGCAACCCACAGGTACCAATTTGTGGTTTTGATACAAGATTGGATACAAGAGATGAACTAGGGTTTTGAGAGGAGATGGTGCTGGTGAAGATGTTGATGGAGATTGACCCCCTCCCGATGAGAGGATCGTTGGTGATGACGTTGGTGATGATTTCCCCCTCCCGGAGGGAAGTGTCCCCGGTAGAACAGCTACGCTAGAGCCCTAGATTGATTCCGCCAAGGTTCCGCCTCGTGGCGGTGGAGTTTCATCCCGTAAGCTTGCCCACAATTTTTTCCAGGGTAAAAGCCTTGATATAGCAGAAGATGGACACCAGAGGTCCACCAGGGGGCCCAGGAGATAGGGGCGCGCCCTATAGGGGGGCGCCCTCCTCTCTCCTGGACAGGGTGTGGGCCCCCTGGTGTATTTCTTTTGCTCAGAAATTCTTATTAAATCCAAAAAGATGTTTCGTGGAGTTTCAGGACTTTTGGAGTTGTGTAGAATATGTTTCCAATGTTTGCTCCTTTTCCAGCCAGAATACCAGCTGCCGGCATTCCCCCTCTTCATGGTAAACCTTGTAAAATAAGAGAGAATAGCCATAAGTATTGAGATATAATGTGTAATAACAGCCCATAATGCAATAAATATTTATATAAAAGCATGATGCAAAATGGACGTATCAACAAGCCAAGCAATTGTTTCATACTTTTGGTGTTCACAAACCTTTTCAACTTTCATGCAATACATGAGCATGAGCCATGGACATAGCACTATAGGTGGAATAGAATATGGTGGTTGTGGAGAAGACAAAAAGAGGGAGACAGTCTCACATCAATTAGGCGTATCAACGGGCTATGGAGATTCCCAGCAATAGATTTCAATGTGAGTGAGTAGGGATTGTCATGCAACAGATGCACTAGAGCTATAAGTTTACGAAAGCTCAAAAAGAAAAATTAAGTGGTTGTGCATCCAACTTGCTTGCTCATGAAGACCTAGGGAGATTTGAGGAAGCCCATCATTGGAATATACAAGCCAAGTTATATAATGAAAAATTCCCACTAGTATATGAAAATGACAAAATAGGAGACTCTCTATCATGAAGATCATGGTGCTACTCTGAAGCACAAGTGTGGAAAAAGGATAGTAACATTGTCCCTTCTCTCTTTTTTTCTCATTTTTTTCTCTTTTTTCTCTTTTTTCGTTTGGCTTCTTTGGACTCTTTTTTTTTATTTCCTCACATGGGACAATGCTCTAATAATGATGATCATCACACTTATATTTACTTACAACTCAAGAATTACAACTCGATACTTAGAAAAAAAATATGAATCTATATGAATGCCTACGACGGTGTATCGGGATGTGCAATGACTCAAGAGTGGCATGTATGAAAGAATTATGAAAGGTGGCTTTGCCACAAATACAATGTCAACTACATGATCATGCAAAGCAATATGACAATGACGAAGCGTGTCATAATAAACGGAATGGTGGAAAGTTGCATGGCAATATATCTCGGAATGGCTATGGAAATGCCATAATAGGTAGGTATGGCGTCTGTTTTGAGGAAGGTATATGGTGGGTGTATGGTACCGGCAAAAGTTGTGCGGTACTAGAGAGGCTAGCAATGGTAGAAGGGTGAGAGTGCGTATAATACATGGACTCAATGTTAGTCATAAAGAACTCACGTACTTATTGCAAAAATCCATTAGTTATCAAAACAAAGTACTATGTGCATGCTCCTAGGGGGTGGATTGGTAGGAAAAGACCATCGCTCATCCCCGACCGCCACTCATAAGGAAGACAATCAATAAATACCTCATGCTCCAACTTCGTTACATGACGGTTCACCATACGTGCATGCTACGGGAATCACAAACCTCAACACAAGTATTTCTCCAATTAGCGATTACTCACTAGCATGACTCTAATATCACCATATTTATATCTCAAAACAATTATAAGGAATCAAACTTCTTATAGTATTCAATGCACTTTATATGAAAGTTTATATTATATCCCTCTTGGATGCCTATCATATTAGGACTAACTTTATAACCAAAGCAAATTGCCATGCTGTTTAAAAAGACTCTCAAAATAATATAAGTGAATCATGAGAGTTCAATAATTTCTATAAAATAAAACCACCGATGTGCTCTAAAATGATATAAGTGAAGCACTAGAGCAATATTGCCTATCTCAAAAGAGATAAGTGAAGCACATAGAGTATTCTAATAAATCACGATTCATGTGTGTCCCTCTCAAAAGTGTGTACAACAGGATGATTGTGGCAAACTAAAAAGCAAAGACTCAAATCATACAAGACGCTCCAAGCAAAACACATATCATGTGGTGAATAAAAATATAGCCTCAAGTAAAGTTACCGATAGACGAAGACGAAAGAGGGGATGCCTTCTGGGGCATCCCCAAGCTTAGGCTCTTGGTTGTCCTTGAATATTACCTTGAGGTGCCTTGGGCATACCCAAGTGTAGGCTTTTGCCACTCCTTATTCCATAGTCCATCAAATCCTTACCCAAAACTTGAAAACTTCACAACACAAAACTCAACAGAAAATCTCATAAGGTCCGTTAGTATAAGATAATAAATCATCACTTTGGTACTGTTGTGAACTCATTCTTTATTTATATTGGTGTAATATCTATTGTATTCTAACTTTTCCATGGTTCATACCCCACGATACTACCCATAGATTCATCAAAATAAGCAAACAACACATCAAAAACAGAATCTGTCAAAAACAGAACAGTCTGTAGCAATCTGGAAACTTTGAATACTACTGTAACTCCAAAAATTCTACAAATTTAGGAAAATCTTGGGAATTTGTGTACCAATCTTGTGCAAAAATAATCAGATCAAAAACACGCTTCTGTGAATTATGAAAATTATTTCCCTGGGCGCAAAAGTTTCTGTTTTTCAGCAAGATCAAATCAACTATCACCGTAAGCCATCCCAAAGGTCTTACTTGGCACAAACACAAATTAAAACACAAAAACACATATAACCAGAGCCTAGATGAATTAAAACTTCTTGTAAGTTTCCCAAAGACTTCTACCGCTCCAAAAAAATGTTAGAGGGCCTTGGTATGCCATATAACAAAATTGATGTCTGCTATAATAATTGCATGTTGTATTATAAAGATAACAGTGAGAAAGAAAAATGTGATGTTTGTGATACCTCTCGCTACAAAGATAGTCTAGAAAAAATTCCTCGCAAAGTGCTACGCTACGTACCCATAACTGATAGGTTTCAGAGGTTGTATGCACACGAGAAGACAGCCAAATTGATGCATTCACATAGTGAAGCTCCCCTCTCGAGCTCTAACAAAATTCTGCATCCATGTCATGGAGAAGCATGGTAACAATTTGGTGCAGATTACCCAGAATTTGTAGAAGAGCCTAGGCATGTAAGATTTGGTGTAGCAACTGATGGTTTCACTCCATATAGCTTGACTGTTGCCTCTTACTCATGTTGGCCGGTATTCATGGTTCCCTATAATCTTCCTCCTGGTGTTTGTATGAGGCCAGAATATATATTTTTGTCCCTTGTTATCCCTGGCCCTAAATACCCAAGAAAGAAGTTGAGCATCCTCTTGCAGCCACTAGTTGATGAATTGCAAAAGTTATGGGTGGGAGTATATACATGGGATGCTTCGCCGAAGACAAACTTTAATACGAAGGCAGCATACATATGGTCTATTCATGAGTTTCCTGCATATGGTATGTTTGCTGCTGGAGCACCCATGGGATATTGGCATACCCAGTATGCTTGTCTAACTCGAAGGGTTTTAGACTAAGTAATGGTGGAAAACCCTGCTGGTTTGATTGGCCATAGAAAATTTCTTCCCATGGACCATGAGTTCCGTACTCAGGCAAATGCATTTCGAAAGAACACTGTGGTGCTATATGATCCACCGAGGCGTTTGAGTGGAGAGGAGATTGAAGCCGAAACGTATAGTCAAGTAGCTGATACCAAGAACTATGGCAAAACACACAACTCGACACATGTAAGTCGTTTTTGGCAACTTCCTTCAAAAAATTATTGCTTCCACACAACATTGATGTAATGCATAATGAGAAAAATGTTGTTGAATCTATTTGGAACACATGGTTTGATATTCCAAACAAGACTAAGGATAACGTAAAGGCTAGGCAAGACTTGTCTCTGATTTTGTAAATGTCCCAACCTGAATTTGAAAGAAAAGGAAAATGGCAAGTGGGACAAGCCTAGGGCACTTTACTGCATTGAAAAGCAAGACAAGATCAAAATTCTGAATTGGTTTAAAATGCTAAAGTTCACACATGGATATGCAGCCAACATTAGGCATGGGGTTAACCTCCTACAAAGGAAGATATTTGGACTAAAAAGCCATGACTACCATATCTTCATGGAGCGTGTTCTTCCTGCTGCATTTCAGGGATTTCTACCTGAAGGTATTTGGGCATGTTTGGCTAAGCTTAGTCACTTCTATATACAATTGTGTGCTAAGCAAATCAGCAAAGACACAATATATCAATGGAGCAAAATATTTTGGTACTCGTATGCAAACTAGAGAAGATATTCCCTCCAGGTTTTTTTAATCCTATGCAACATCTAGTGATACATCTTGCTTATGAGCTTCGACTAGGTGGTCCTGTCCACTGTCGTTGGATGTATCCTATTCAGACGTAAAGTTAACTCTTAAAATGCATGTATTTACTAGATATTAAAATTAATGCAATAGATTTTCCACTCTAGGCTTATCCAAAGGCTTAGAAAGAAAGTTCGAAATAAGGCACGAGTTGAGGGCTTCATTGTTGAGGCTTATCTTGTTGAGGAGGCCACAAATTTCCTTTCTCTATACTTTAAAGATCATGTATGATCCATGAGAAATTCGGTTCCTAGATATAATGATGGTGCCTCAACATTTCAAGCTGGTTGCAATCTTGAATTGTTTGAACACCTGGTAGATGCTTCAGCTCACATGGCTATCGTAACCTAACAACACAAGAATGGAAAGCAGCATTCTTGTAGATATTGACTAACATTCCAGAGATGGATGATTTCTTCAAGTATGTATTTAGTTTAAACCATTTATCCACATGCACTTTACCAGTGATCCTTTCTTATGGTAATGCCAAATCTGTCCTTGTAGTGATTTTGAGCAAGAATAATGAAAGGGGCGATTAAGTCCAACGGAACAACAAACCAGTGAGTTAAGATTAAATGGTTGGAAAGGCACTCGGAGCACCAAAAGTAGTCCAAATTTCTTTGATTGGTTCAAACATCTAGTACTGTTCTTCTCTTCTCACTTCTGGTTAGCTACTGGTTATGACACTGAAATCGCCAAACACTAATACATATAATAAAACTATTTGCAGTGTACAGTTAGATCAAGTGTTCACAATGCCTTGCGTCAAATGTCTTATGGGTTCCGCAAAAAAGTTTCCTCATATGGTTGTTGTGATATGGATGGGTATAGATTTCATTCTCAGAAATATGAGATGAGGAAACCAGATCTTAGTAGAATTAATAGTGGCATTTGTGTGACTAGTAGGGATGAAGATAACAATGGCGTGGAGTATTTTGGTGTAATTGAGGACATCATCAAAATATCATGGGAAGGCAGCATGCAACTTGGGCTAGTTTTATTTTATTGTCGTTGGTTCGATCAAACTTCTAGGCGCGTGTGGATGACTAAAAATATGGGTTTGGTGGAGGTTAAACATAGCTCAAGACTTTCAAACTTTGAACCTGTTGTGATGGCGAGTCAAGTTACTCATGTTTATTATTTGCCATATGCTTGTACTTCTAAATCAGATTTGATGGATTGGTGGATAGTATACCATGTACTGCCTGAAGACCATTTGCCACCAATTGAAACCAACAATCATCCCAATCAAAATGAAGGGCCAGGAAATGACATCTCATTCTTTCAAGAGATTGGGATGGAAGGCACATTTGTTATTGATTTAGGGATGATAGTGACAACGATGATGAGAAAATCCCTGAAGATTATGAGGCGGAAGATTACTAAGAATGACATTCTAATTATGTATCTTTTGCTTGAAATTTAGTGTCATGGTTGAACATGTGATTGAAGTATAATATTATGCAGTGTGTATTTCTTATGATTCACTCCCCTGTCCCATAATATGAGAAGATATTACATACAATATATGTATATATCTTCATTATGTCTTCTTTGATGTTGATTATGCCTCTTTAAACATGGAAAACTAGTACTAAAAATTGGGTATTATATGGCAGGAAATGGGGGGGAGCTTTAACCATCGGTCTGGAAAACATCCTGCATCTAGGTGCACCACAACTGACAATGTGAGTGCCAGAAACGACAATGTGAGTGAGACACCTCAAGTAAAAACCAAGAGGGGACGTACCCAGTTCAAAAAATCCCGCAATGGCCAGATTGCAATCAAACCTAATGGTGAAAGGTGAGTTGTATGTTGAACTGCAATGTGTTGGATTACCTCTGTTCTCATTTTCATGTATATTTGTTGTTGTGTAAATCATAGGCAATTTAAGTATGTTGATTTCAACTTGAATGATAAGATGAGAATGGGGCCAATGCTTGGAGTAATTCTAAAACGTCAACACCCTCCTATCATTGAGGAAAAAGACAGTGCTGGAGTGGTAGTACATCGACATGCATTTTATTGGCGGGATTATTAGGAGGTTGTGAGGGAAGATGGAGTGACTACTGTAGATCGTGTGAAGGAGTTCTGGGCAAGTAGTATGGTCCCTAGTTATAATGTGGTTTGTACATTTCAGAAGAAAGCTACAAGTATTATAAATATGAAAAAAGAATGAGCACCTGAAGGTTGCCTGCTTTTATATGTGTGTCATGTTTTGTTTGCTTTTAGAGTACATATTCAGTTGGAGAAGGACTTGAAGATCAGGCTAAAGCAAAACTTGGGGAAGAGGTTGACTGTGTCTTTGAGAAATATGCAGCCAACCAGTGTAGGAGCATGATGTACCAAGCTCATGTGGATGTTGTAAAGTACTACCACCATGAAATCAAGAAGTGGGCTATCAAGGATGGAGAAGCACGTGGTAAAGAACTTACTCTTCAGCAATACAAGGAGTGCCAACCTGATTGGTTTACATGTGATGCATGGGAGTCCCTGTCTAAGTATTGGTGCTCTCTAGAGTATGGTAAAGTACGGAAGCGCGGGTAGAATTCACGCAAAAAATCAGAGGATATCGCTCAAAATAGAGGTGGTTCGAGACCATTCTCAGAGGCCCAACAAGTATTGGTGAGTTTTATTCCTTCCAACATGATGTAATCCTCTACTAGTTCCACTAGCTATGTGTTCATAACTTTGTTGGTTTGCTTGCAATTTCACATGATCATTTTGTCGGTACTCTCCTTCTAATAATTCTCTTGCATGCCTTACAGGAAGCTACTTATGGACATGATAAGGCCACAATAATCAACACTTACTGTTGCATGAAGGCAGGTCTATCAGCGTTCTGGGAACGGGGGTACCCAGACTTGCCTGCCTGCAGCCTGCAGCGTGGCTCAAGGAGTGGCCCAGTACGGCCCATCTTCGTCAACACAAGCTCAAGACCCTCGAGAGGGGCCAAGCCTCGCGGGGCGGACGACACGAAGCTTCCACGGGCGCACCCTCATCAGGCTGGCTCGCGAGGAGGCAGAGAGATCAAGGCAGGGTACCTCATGAGGTGCTCATGACGCAAGCCATGACGACCGAAGCCAGGCGGGCGCCGGCCTAGGCAGTGTCCTTGTTTCCCCTTCGGTGCAAAGGGGGCAAGCACAGGCCAAGGCATCAGGCAAAGGTTACCGTTTCGGTGCAACAAAACCTAGACCAGCAGAACGGCAGGATGGAGGTCATCGTGGAGCGCAGGAAGGCGTCATCGTCAGAGCCTTTGGCAGGCGAGGACCAACTTTAGTCAGGATAAGTGTACTAGATGTTCCCCTTTAAAATGGCCAATTGTTGGCGCCCTTCCCACTCATTATTTGGGAAGAGGACCAGGGCCTCGCTCTATAAATAGGACTAGCCGCCCTAAAGGCAAAGGGGGGCGGACAGACAGACGGAGAGGGGAGATCGACCATTTGAACCCTAGCCAGAACCACCACACCAATGCAAGAACTCCTCCCCTCACGAGGTTGTTCTTCCCTTGTATTGTTCATCATCAGCCCCTGAGGCAATCCACACACCACACACTGGAGTAGGGTATTACACCACAATGGTGGCCTGAACCAGTATAAACCTTGCGTCCCTTGTGTTGTTCTTCGTGTAGCCTAGATCCTTTGCGAGGCGATGAGACGTGAGCCGGTAGGGGGAGTGATCTCCGTGCGCACCCCAGAGTTCGAACCTTAAGGGTCTGCCAGAACCCGAAATCCGACATTTGGTGCGCCAGGTAGGGGTGCGCCGGAATCCTTCTCCCGCCACCTCGAGTTCCGTCGTGTCGTCATCATCAAGTCCAGCGACCCGACGGGCAACCCCGACCACTGGGTGGCCTGGCCCGCCCACACCGAGCCGCCCGCCCAGGACGACCTCAACTTTGTGTCTCAGGCAGCCCGCGCCCCGCAGGAAGCTGCGGGCCACGGGCGACGTGGCTAGGCATCGCCTGCTCTCACGTCGCGGCAGGTGCGGTCAGCAGCAAGGGCTTCAAGCTACGCCGCAGCCATAGCACCGTACACCCGACGGGAACAGGCGAATTCAAGGGTCGCGCTCACGGTGGCCCGAGAACTACTACAATGCAGGCTACTGGAGGGCGGCCACGACGTGCTACTGGAGCGGGTGGCAGAGCTCCTGGGCTCCGCCGCCTCGGGGGCTCATCCCTTCTACGCCCAGCTGCCGCCCCAGGTCCAGGGCGGACCGTACAAAGGCCCCGTACGCGCCCATGCAGCTCCGAGCGGGTTCCAAGGCCTCACCAGCGATAACCTGGCCATCAGCACCGGGCAACCAGCAGTGCCGGCTCTGCCTCCGACCGGCGAAGGGGCATTCGTTGCGACCCACGGCCCCGGCGGACCACCACGCTACCACCCCCAAGACAGCACTTCGAGCAGGACTGCGTGGCACGTGGGGCACTACAACGAGGCATTCGGGGCGGCGGCCCCAGAAGCTTATGTGCCCCACATGGTAGATCAAGGACGCGCACTGGAAGAAGACCATGGCTCGTTCCTTGGCCCAGGCTGGGGGGGAAGAGACGCCAGAAGATGAGCTCTTTCAGGAACCCCAGGAGAGCCTCGACGACCGCGCTGGTGGCAGCAACTATTGGGTACCACCAATTCCTCAGGAGCAAGCTTACGCTAACCCTGGGTCACAGGAGGTATAGGTCGCCGCGGCAGATGGCTGCCCCAATCCAGCAGCTTCCTACCCCTCAGGAGGAGGGCACCGGGGGCTGCCGGAGAGGGGTCGAGATCCGGCCTCACCCCCACGATGCTCGGAGCAAGGCGTCCTCAGGAGGTAGGCCCTCTACCGGGGAGGTGCCCCAGGGCCTGCCCCCAGCACAGGACCCGTGGTCGTCGGGGGAACTGCTGGCGACCGCTCTATCCCATCGGTGGCGTCCTCGGTCTCCGGCCGTCGTCGGTGGCAATAGAGTGTGGCGCAAGGCGGGGCCCTCATCTGGCGATATGAAGCAAGGCTGGTACCTGTGAAGAAGGCCCAGTGCCTGTGAAGCTCGCCGCCCCGTGACACTCTCACGTAATAATGAGTGTGGCTGCACACGCCCCGGAGTCTCCGGAGAGCCTCCCTCAGGCCTCAGGGGCTCCCGCCCATGCCCAGTGGCAGCACTTAGCTCCGCGCTGGTGAGAAGACGTCGAAGACTAGACTAGGTGCCGGACGCGGCTTTTTGCTTTTTTGCCTTTCTCTTGGTTGTCGAGTTTCCTCGGTTTGAATTTAAGTTGGATTTGAGCTTGAGACTTGCGTGTTTTCGGGGAAGGGGTGTTTAGTCTCGTTCGAGCAATCTCTCGCATCCTAGTTGCCGCTTTGCTTCCAGTCAACATCAGCTGCCTCCCCTCGTGAGTCGGGCCAGGCCAGGCACATATGCAGCCCGGACTGCTGTCACTGCGCCCTCTCAGGAGGTTCTCATCACAGAATCAGTGGGTCCACTCAGGAGACACTCGGGGCACTGCAACCCCCGCAGGATCGCTCGGGACCTATCCGGGCCAAAGGTAAACAAGTCAACTGTCCCACCATAGGGCCAATGGCTCAGCATAAGCGTGCATGCAGCGTTATGTCTACAAGAACACCAACCGCAAACCTTTACACGAGGGGCTCCCCCTCCCAAAATGCTCTTACAATCTTCAGGGCCAAGCCCGACTGTTTTCATGCATGGTAAATAGCGGAGGAGACGCGCAATCAATCAGACAAATCTCCCAATGCATCTTCAGGGGAACCTCCGGAGTCATTGCTGGCGTCACTGGCCTCACCATCGCCCACGCCGTCGCCGTCATCAGCATCCGGATCGTTCACCACGCCGCCTTCATAGGAAGCCACGACCACGCCGTCGTCATCAGTGGTGAAGTCCCTAACAAGGGCATCCACGTTGTATTCCACCCACTGCGCCAGATCGCCCTGGATGGCCATGGGCACCGGTGCGATGGCGGCGTCGAAATCAAAGTGGGGGTCCCTGTCCTGAAGATAACTAAAGACGCGAGAGAAAGCACGTCCAAGCAGGGCATGGCTCCTCTCCTCAACAAGCCTGTCGGCCCTGCCCGATCGAGTCTCCAGCTGCGTCACCACATCTGTGAAGAACTGAAGGTTGCCGGCATAGTTGATCACACGGGGCTCCTCAACGGCCGCCTCACAGATGTTGCCCAAGGCCGCGTTAGCCCTTTCCCGGAGCGCGCAGAGCATGGGGCCATGCACGTGCTCCAAGGTCTGCCACTGGCGTATCTCGTCCTCGTTCCGCCGCACAACAGCCTCAGCCTCGTCAACCCTCTGACGAAGAAGGACCACCTCAGCGCGGGAAGAAGCCAGCTCTGTCTGCGCTGCGCCAAGGGCAGCCCCGGAGGCGTCCGCACGCCGCGTCACTTTGTCCAGCTTGGCCTTAAGGGCGGCGGTCCTGCCCTCCGCTTCGACCCTGATCAGCTCCAGCCTTCCTCCGTACTCGCGTTCGAGATTAGAGTGAGCCTCCGCCACGCGACGGTCAACCTCCTCTTGGACTCGGGCTTCCCGCGCAGCAACTTCATCCTCCGCCTGGGCCACCAGGCGCTCCCTCGTCTCCAACCACTCGAGGTCAAGATTGCGCTCGGTGGCCTCCAACGTCGGCACCTCCTCACGCCTCCGGAGCTCCGCCTCGTCACTGGGTGCCCCCTTCAACAACACGAGGGCCGCTTGACGCAGCTCCACTTGCTGCCCTAGGGAGTTGCTCCAGGCTTGGAGCTCCCACGCACACTCCTCTGCAGCCTGGCGCCGCCGGTCTGCCTCTCGAGCCTCCTCGACGGCTTGGGAGAAGGCCTCGCGCGAGGCCGCCAGCGACGCCTCAGCCTTCACGTTTTCAAGATTGCGTTGGTGGCGCGCGAGGTTGACGGCCACCTTCAGCTTGCGCCTCTCGTCAGCAAGGCGCAGGCCTTCAGCCTCGAGGCGTGCATCCTCGCCAGCAAGCTCCATCCCGAGCTGGTCCACCACGTCCGTCGCCTTTTGAAGGAACTCTCGGCGAAGGGCGATGCGCTCCTGGGCCCGCCTAAGCACGTCTTCCACGTCGTCCTCCGCCCATGGCGCATGCGGAGGACCATGAACCGGCACGCCCCCTCTGGGCAGGGGGCTGGGGGCTGGCACCCTCGTGATCGCTGGGCGTGCTCTGCCAGGAACTCGTCCTGATGCTTGTCCGTCCACCAAGGGAGAATTCAAGATTGACCTTAGCCAGTCGCCATCCAAGACCAAGGGAGGAGCTTGGGGCAGGCTGGCTGTGCCCCAGGAGAGCTCGCGAAGGAGAGGCATGAGGCGCGCAGGATCAAGATGCCTCGCTGGACGGATCACTTCTCCGACCAACCCCATGGCAGGGGCGGTACTCGAGCTCGGGGCGCTCGAAATCGGTGGAGAGGGCGAAGTTTTAGGGGATGGCTCCTCAGCTGCCTCCATGAACTCGGCAGGAAGGGCCCTGAAAGGCAATGGTCAGCTGAAGCAATGGGAAAGTAAGGGACCCAGAAGGGAGAAGACTTACTCGTCGATGGCAAAGTACTTCCTGCGCTTCAATAGGCGGCAGGGGTAATCATCACCACCCAAGGCTTCCTTTCTCTTCCGAAGGGCCTCGAAGTCTACGCGAAAGTGGCCTACGAGCTCGGCGCAAGGGTCTGTCCGCGGTGAGGAGGAGGCGTCAAGGTGATCGGCGTCAGGGGCATCGGCCTGGAGTGCGCCGCCAGGCGTCGCCTCGTGGGGGATGGCCGGGGCCTCAGGAGCCTCGGCCCTAGGAGCCACAGGGCGCGACTCCACGCCCGCCGCTTCTCCAGGGCAGGCTTCAGGAGATTCCACCTCAGAAGCCCCGCGCAGCGTCAGTATCTCAATAGCAGCCTCCGCGGCCCCCGGCAGTCCTCGCCTCCTAGCTCCATCACCAGAGGCAGGACCACCACAAGCAGCCGAAAGAGCAACCACAGCAACTGGGTTCTCGCGGGGCCCTGTGAGGCCGATTGGGTGTAGCCCCCATTCATCTAAGCTGGGCATCTGCTTCACAAATTCGGACCTACCTGAGCAAAGATACAATAAGGCAGTCCCTTGCCGATGGCTGCCTGGGGAAGGATCGCCAGTCAGGACCTTGAGCACCGTCCTCAGCACCTCGGGCGCCAGATCTTCCTCCTGGAGCCTCATACGGTCTCCACGCCCCTCAAAGGCCCACATCCGACGGGAATGACGCTGGAGAGGAGCAATCCGGCGCTGAAGGAACTCCTTCACCACCTTGGGTGCCGTCACATCAAGTGCCCTTAAGTTCCCGAAGCGACGCCAGATGAAGGCGAGCTGGGGGCTCGTGAGCATCTCATGACCCCAGCCCGAGTTGGGGACAGCGAGCAAGGTTGGGTGCGAGAGCAGGGGGCTGGGCACTCCGACATCCACGTACAGCCACCGCTCTCGGAACCCAACCGCAGGAGGAGGAAGGCTGAAATCGATCCCCGAGGCAGCCGTCTCTGGCACAGCAAGGAAGCTCACGCACCCTGAGCATTTATTGGGGTTGCTCAAGCGCAAAGAGAAGAAGTGGCGCGAAAGGGCAATGGAAGGAGGAATGCCCACCATGGCCTCGCAAACAAAGGCGAAAACGGCGAGAAGAGTAATGGATTCGGGACCCAAGTGCATCATGTGGATCTGATAATGGGAGAGTACAGCATTGAAGAAATCGGAAAAGGGGGGAACTAGACACGCCCACAGGGCATCAGCGAAGAATCGGACCTCGGTGACTACTCTCTCAAAGGAGGAGTGAGATACAGGCCAGACCGTCGTGCTCCTGCACTCGTTAAAGATGGTGGCGAGGGCATAGCTGACCTTGTCCAAGGCTTCTGGATTAAGTATGATCGACCGATCGACGGCGGGAGCCGCCGACAGCGGCGAGCAGGGCAAAGGCGCGGGCTTCTTCCCCCTCTCCTTCTTCGTTGAAGCCATGGTGATGGGAAGGGGGAAGAGTTCGAGGTTGGATTGGAAGCAGAGGTTGGAGCTTAAGGGGGAGGAAGAACAGGAGACGCGCGAACGGCGAAAAGGGGAATGGCTGTGTGCAACCACGGGTCCGCCTAGCCGGGCATGTACTGCGGCATCGTGGGGAAGCGGAGACACCCACGTCCAATCAACCGCCACGTGGCGCCCAATGCCGCAGGCTGTTTGGGCCCGCGGCGCTTTGCACTTGTCCCTTCGCTTCTCCGCTAAGCCAAGTCCGAGCGCGCCTTGGGCCCGGGGGCTACTGTCGGCATTCTGGGAACGGGGGTACCCAGACTTGCCTGCCTGCGGCCTGTAGCGTGGCTCAAGGAGTGGCCCAGTACGGCCCATCTTCATCAACACAAGCTCAAGACCCTCACGAGGGGCCAAGCCTCGCGGGGCAGATGACAGGAAGCTTCCACGGGCGCAACCTCGTCAGGCTGGCTCGTGAGGAGGCGGAGAGATCAAGGCGGGGTACCTCACGAGGTGCTTGTGACGCAAGCCATGATGATCGAAGCCAGGCGGGCGCCGACCTGGGCAGTGTCCTTGTTTCCCCTTTGGTGCAAAGGGGGCAAGCACAGGCCAAGGCATCATGCAAAGGTTACCGTTTCGGTGCAACAAAACCAAGACCAGCAGAACGGCAGGATGGAGGTCATCGTGGAGCCCAGGAAGGCGTCATCGTCAGAGCCTTTGGCAGGCGAGGACCAACTTTAGTCAGGAT
Source organism: Triticum aestivum (assembly GCF_018294505.1). Lineage (NCBI taxonomy): Eukaryota > Viridiplantae > Streptophyta > Magnoliopsida > Poales > Poaceae > Triticum > Triticum aestivum. The sequence continues at coordinate 63,838,954 of NC_057804.1, read as the reverse complement.
AAGTGTACTAGATGTTCCCCTTCAAAATGGCCAATTGTTGGCGCCCTTCTGCTCATTATTTGGGAAGAGGACCAGGGCCTCGCTCTATAAATAGGACTAGCCGCCCTCAAGGCAAAGGGGGACGGACAGACAGATGGAGAGGGGAGATCGACCATTCGAACCCTAGCCAGAACCACCACACCAACACAAGAACTCCTCCCCTCGCGAGGTTGTTCTTCCCTTGTATTGTTCATCATCAGCCCCTGAGGCAATCCACACACCACACACTGGAGTAGGGTATTACACCACAATGGTGGCCTGAACCAGTATAAACCTTGTGTCCCTTGTGTTGTTCTTCGTGTAGCCTAGATCCTTTGCGAGGCGACGAGATGTGAGTCGATGGGGGGAGTGATCTCCGCGCGCACCCCAGAGTTTGAACCTTAAGGGTCTGCCAGAACCCGAAATCCTACAAGGTCTTAAGAATTGTGATAGCAGTGGAAATAGTGGTCCAATTAGCAACAAAAAAGCCAAAAAACATGTGGTAGGCCCAACTGCAATGTATTTATGAAACTTATGCACTTGTGCATGCCTTCCAATCTAATTTATATCTTCTTGAAGGATGACTACAATGAAGGCATGTGTGTTGAGCATCCAGATGATTGGGAGCAGCAACTTTTTCATGCAAAAGTAATGTATAACACATCAGGTGGCATGCCCCATGGTCGTCTAGCAATAGCAGATGGCGGTCTTAAGAAGGCCGATACCATGGATGTTGCAAAAGCAAGTAACATAAGACCATCCAACTCCATGGCTTACCAAAAGCTCTATAAAAAATATCTAGATGTGGTTAACATCAATCACAACCTAATAAATGAGAAGCTATTTTGACTCGCTGTTTAAATTGTCAAGACTGTCTTATTGAGGTAATGTTCTACTTTTTATACTTTGAAGATTGAGTGAGAAGAAATCAACCATAAAGTTATCATTTCTTTGTATAGGGGTTGTATGGTAAGCTTGAATTTGAAATACCAGAAGATGACGATGATGATGATGATACTGCTAACGATGTTCCTGACCATACAAGAGATGAGAGTGTAAGTTTCAATGCTTAGCTTATAAATCTCATTCCAAATGATTGAAACCAATTATTTTCACTGCATGTGTTTTAGTTTCTATGGTACTAACATGTCGTTTTAGATATGTATAGAACCAACTGTTTTGTGCTCCTTGTGTTTGTAGTAAATAGGAAATGTTAACTAGTAGCATAATGTATATTGAGTTGTAAATGGTTGTTATTCTCTTGTAGGTTGACGTTGCTGCTGTAGGTGGGTGCTCTCATGCTTCAGCACACAATGAAAATATTGACAACTCCACCACTCAAGATGTGGCCTAGCTCTTGTGGATTTTTTGATGATGCGTGATATTTTGCTGACCTAAGTAGGACATGTGGTACACGAAGATGGATGCTATGGTATATTTGACTTGGTGACTCATTGAGTTTACTGTTCCTTGAATACTTCTTTTGTGGCACGAACATTATAGTACCCCTTGTGCTGAGTAGTTGGGATAATTGTTGCAAGTCATGTTGTGTTTGATGTTTGGCTATACCGAGATGACAAGAAGCTATATGAACTATTATGGTTATGGAAAACACATGGATAAATTTATTGTTTCTCTAGTATATGTGCCATGTATATATGTATGTTCTTTTTGTGATGAGCTGGATGCCCATCAAGGAGTGGACATCGAATTATAAATTCATATTTGTATATGTATGTAATGGAAATATCCCAGGCATTATGTATTCTTGACAGTCGGTTTCACTATTTTTTGACGTTGGGGCAACAAAATACAAGCCTGTTGACACTTGACGGCTACCACGCTACCATCAAGAAACGTATGTTCTTTCCTGTCGACTGTCTGCTATCAAGAAAGACCTCTTAATCTTGACAGTTACCACCGTCAAGTAAAGAACTCACATCAGGAACACATGTTGTGACAGCTGCTATCAAGGATGCACATCAGGAAAGTCTTCATGACAATCACCATCAACAACAAACATCAAAAGCTTTCTTGACAGCGACCGTCAAGAACCAACGTCAAAAGCTTTATTGACAGCCACCATCAAGAATGAATGTAAAAAGCTTTATTGACAGCCACCGTCAAGAAATCACGTGAAGAAAGCTTTCCTGACAGCCGCCATCAAGAAACCACATTAAGAAAGCTTTCGTGAGAGTGACCATCAAGAATCCATGTCAAGAAAGCTTTCTTGACAGTGACACGTCAGGCTTTAACAACCTTTTCCTAACACTATTCCTGACGTGTCATTCTTGATGGTCAACGTCAAGAATGATCTTTCTTGACGGTTTTAGTGACTTTCTTGATGTGTGGCAGCTGTGGGGAAAACCTTATATCCAGTAGTGAATATTTGAATTGGAGATCGTATGGTACATGTAGTTCATAGTGAAATATGATTACTACTATATGCATGTTTTCTGTTATCAAGATAATATTTAAATGATGGTATAACTTGACAACAATCGTATTCAAATAAGGAAAATTGATTCAAATTTAGTCCATATGGTAGACGACAATATATATGTTCATAGGGTAGAGTAAAATGTTCATATAAGATGGAAGATCAAAATGTAGGACTACATCCATTATATACCACAAGGTCACCTAATGATATATTCGAATTCAACATAACATGGATTCAAAAATTGAAATTTGAGATCTTGGCATTTGTAATCATATAAAAAGGGACATGAATCTTTCTTGTGGTGGGAATTGATTTGTTTTTGTTGTTGTTGAGGGAAGTGCGAATTGATTTGGTACTATACAGGGTAATCTTGTTTTCTCCCAATTTTTTTACATTTTTCTTGTAGTTTTTTCAATGGCATTTATAGCAATATAGTAAAAGGGGACATGACTCTCTTATGTATTGTATGAATTGTTTTTTTTGTACACGTTAAGTTTGTTCTACCAAACATGGAATTCGCGCCTTGTTATCCCGAAATTTTCAAGCTCGAGTATCTTTTGTCTCTTCTACTGTGAAACTCCCACCTCTTCAACTTGCGTCGCGCCTTGTTATCCCGAAGTTTCGACGCGCACAAAAACTCCCTCCTCATCTGAAATCGGTCCCGTGACCCAGACACGTGAAATCCCCCTTCTACCCCTCAGCCAAAAATGCCGCCTCGACGTCGCGTGGTCAAAATCAGTGGGGGTACGTCTGTAACTTACCCTACATTTAGGACAAGCGCGTCCCTAAGCCATGGCTCCCCCTACCTCCCCCTTTGCCCCCCCCCCCATTCGCGCACCAAGGTCACCAAAACCCGCAAAATCCCACGCTCCTCTGTCGACCTCCCGACCGCCGCCCAGCCGGAGACTCTTCCCCAACGACGTTGTCCACCGCAACACCTCACCGTCCCTCATTCACCGCACTGGATGAGGATCCATTATGGATCTCGTTGTCCCGCCAGATCAGCCGCTCCCATCCTCCACCTCCAAGGAGCTGCCCAGACGTTCGCCTCGTCTATCGCACCACCTTCATCCCCACAGCGCCGTCTTGACCTGCCCCACCGGAACCGCATCACCCTCACCAATTCCTCCAATGAAGCCAAGGCCTACTCGGCGCCAGCAAGGAGGTTCTATACTCATCGCTGCATTTTATCTTTTATTCGATCTCACGGGGCTGCCGGTGCTCGATACCGAGCAGCCATGGCGGGTCTCCATCGACGGGGTCGTCGCTGGCCACTTCATCCACGACGTCTCTCCCCCATGTCGTTGCTTCCTCGATGGGCACACCAGCACTAGCTGTTGCTGCTCTGGCTCTCGCTCGCGCTGCTGCTACTCCGGCTCTCGCTCGCGATGCGGCCATGTTCTTGTTGTCGGTCGCGCTACTGCATTGCTCTTGCTTTAGTTTGTGCTGCTACTCTGCTCTGCTATTATTGTCGGTCGCGTCGCTGCTCCGCTCTTGCTCTCATTCATGTTGCTGCTTTGCTCTTGCTCTCGCTCTCGCTGCTACTGCTGCACGACCTCCGGCAGCTATAGGAGTTGTTGCTTTAGGACTCACTTGCGATGCTGCTGCACGAGTTGCTCTCTACTAGTGTGTTCTCTGCTTGAGCGGCTGCTGATTTAGATCACTGCTTCTCTGCTACTAGTGCTCGAACACCCTAAACTTCTATTACAATGCTCTGGTACTAGTTCAATCAGTTTCAACAGTAAAATTCAATTTTGACTGTAAAGTTTAGTTTCTTCAGTTAAGTTCAGAGTGAACAGTATTTACAACATCTGTCGGAGCGGTCGTGGCACAAATGAAGCATTTTACATCTAGCACTTTTTGGTGATGTATTTTACATAATCTATTGCAGATGATATTAGAGTCCCACTTCAGATTAACGTTGTTTGTCTTGTCCTGCTTCAGCCTCGCCATCGTACACCTCACCGGAGCTGCTCCAACGACGGAACCGTCCATCACGGTGGAGCAGTACCCTCAACACCATATCTAGAGGCCTTAGATCTCCTTCCTTGCCTCCGATAGTCACACCAGCATCACCATCCTCCACGTCCAACCCAGTGATGCTGAGGTCGACAAGGCTATGCCAAAGAGGTTGTACACTCGTCGCATCACTTTGTTACTCTACATTCATGTCTATCCCTCGGGGATCCTTTGGTTCAAAGTAGTTGCAAATCTAGAAATAAATGAATCGTGGTCACAAAGTTAACAGGGAGAAAACTAAATGCTCTTTTGAACCACAATTTTAATCAGTTTAGCAAGATAGCCATTATATGATACTAATGTGGACCAAATCTAAGCTCACAAAATATTTCAAGGACAGGCTTCAAATTGTTGAAGACTACCTACTAGAATTGCCACTGGTTCAAGGAAAAAAGTGAAGGAAAACATAGGAATTGGAAACTTTACTATGGTACTACTATTCTAGCATTTGGTTAGAAGGAATGGACCAAAGCAAAACTGAAGGATTTTTTTCCTTTGGTGTCTCTTTCAAAGAAAAAACGTAGGAATTTTAATATCCACTTGGACGTCCTTTTCAAATTAATATGCATGAAGAATAGGACTAATTGCATTACTGGCATAATAAGATTCTTATTATTCCATTTTCCCGTGGTTTGACTTTAATTTGACCATGTTTCTCCATTCTTGTGTTCTTCCAATTCATGTGAACCAAACACCCAGGTTGACAGAAATCCTATGTTTGCAAATGCTCTGTTTTGCATGTGCATTCCTATCCTATTCTTGTGTTCTTCCTGTCTCTGCGTTTATAGAATCCTCCAATTCTAAGGATCCCTTATAGATTTACTTCATTTTAAGATAGGTGTCAAAGAAAACTCTGTGTGTTATGGCCTGCTCCTGCCGTGCCGTCATCCACCCCACCCAAGGTGCACCATCGATGAAAGTGTTCACTGCAGCAGAGATCCCCCCTATAGAGTTTCTTTCACCGCCTCAGATCATCTTCCTCGTTGCCGGGAGCCACGCCAACTGCATTACCATCATCGACTGAGCAGATGAACCTAAGAACTACATAGTTCCGGAAGAGAGGTTGCAATCTTTCGTGCCTGCTTACATTATACATTAGTTATTATTACCTGCTACTTTATCATCATGTTCACCTCTTAGACTCTGAGTCAGGTCCAAACTAATGTTTAAACTTGAGTTTTAAAATGCATGTGGGGCACATATCAAGGCAACAAAAAATAGTATTTGTCTACTATCTAGTTCATCTGGGGTCTTCTATTGGTTCATGTTGGGTGGGCAACAAACAGTAGATGATCCATCGTCTATCGTTTTAAACTGAAGCTATAATCTACCTGCTATCATTAGTTTTGGATCTATCCACTCGTTTGCTACCATCAGTCTTGATTTCCGCATGCACCGCTTAGGCCTTACATAATCTCACTATGTTTTTATTATGCATGTCAGTTATTGTACACAATCGTACGGTACATGTAGAGAAAAGAGAAGATCGTTGCGTGGGAATATAATGTCATGCAGACGCCGCTCCATGGTGGGAGAAGTGGGCCCCCCTCCCGCCATTCCAGATTGTATTCCAGAGGAAGATAACTATTCAGAGGGGGATTCAGAGGGAGCCGACCACCCCTATTTACCCCCTGAGGTGTTTGCTCTAACCTGGCATGCTGATGTTGGTGATATCATGCATATGGATCCTCACATTGCTTACATTACACATCTTACATGTCATCAACTTAGTTTAGATTTGCTTTGTGTGAATGCTACCTGTTGGGTTCTATATCATACTCCCATTGTTCCTAAATATTTGTCCTTTTAGATATTTCAGCAAGTGACTACATACGGAGCAAAATGAGTGAATCTACACTCTAAAATATGTGTATATACATCTATATTTGGTAGTCCACTTAAAATCTCTAAAAAGACAAATATTTAGGAACGGAGGGAGTATATGGGAATTATGCAATGCCATCTTCTTTAGCCAGGCATCATATACGTGAATCATGCAATGCCATCCTGTTTAGCCAGTCATCGTATATGTGAATTGTATCGTGCCATATTTTTTTCATAATGTATTCCATTTGTCAAAAATGTTTATACGTTCATCAACTCTTCCTATGCATCAGCCATTTGAGTCAGTCATGGGGAAATCTGGAGTGAAAACAAGGTCTTTTGAGCAGTCAGTGCTACCTGTCGATGCAGATTTCTTGCTGGTTACAGATAGCTCCTCAGAGGAGGATTCAGAGACATATGACCAGTCGTATCCCCCCCTGATGTGTATGCTCTAACTTGGTAGGGTTATATTGCTCATATCATGCATATGGTGTCTTGCATTGCCATGCCATCTGCTTAGATTAGACATGCTTTGTGTGAATGCGTCATGTTTGCTTTCTATATCAGATATGTGAATTATGCAATGCCATGTTTTTTAGCCAGCTATCATATATGTGAAGTATGCATCACCATGTAGCCAGGCATCATATATGTGAATTATCTCATGCCATACTTTTTTTCATTACGTATTCCATTTGTCGACAATTTGTGTATATTGAACTACTCTTCATGTGTATCAGCCATTTGAGCCAGTTATGGAAAAATCAGGAGTGAAAATAAGGTCTTCGGGCAAGCAATGGTACTTGTTGAAGCATATATCTTGATGGTTATAGGTAGCTCCTCACAGGAGGATTCAGAGACACATGACCAGCCCTATATCCCACCTGGGGTGTATGCTCTAACTTGCAATGTTTATATTTCTCATATCATGCATATGGTGTCTTGTATTGCTTAGTTTAGACATCATATGCACAATATTCAACTCCATCTGCTTAGTTTAGAGATCATACATGCGAGTGCCAGCTGCTTAGTATATGAATCAATTATGTCAATTATATCATGCCATTCTATATACTTAGACAACATGTATGTGAATTATTTCATCCCAAACTATTTTAGAAAGACATCATATAGTTTTGTCATGTCATCATGTTTAGATACTCATCATATGTTGAATTATGCCATTATATCATGTTAAGTTATCCATCATATATCTGAAACTATGTCATGCTATCCTGTTTAGTTAGCCATCATATATGTGAAAATTGTGTCATGTTGTCATGTTTGGTTAGACAACATATATGTGAATTACCACACCTGTCTATCATACAATGTCTATACGTTCAATTTCTTTTCTTGTTTATCAGCCATTTGAATTGGAGGGGGTGATGGCAGTATCTAAGGGGGTAAAAACCCGTTCTTCACAAAAGATGGCGCTACCCGTCGATGCAGATAGAACCATGGTTGTACTGGCCAACGAACTAGCCCCACCACACATAATCAAGACTCTTCCAGATTGCACACTTACACCATTGGACAGAGAACTAGCTGCAACCCATCTAACACCAACCCCAGCGGATAGTAACCCACTTCTAGTTGACACAACACCATGTCCACCACAGAGTACTCCCCACACGACCAGTTTGTAAAGCAACAACAGTGCCCAAAGCACAAAGACCACCACGGAGAACCCAAACTCCATGTTTAAAGCAGAAGAGCAACTGTTCTCAGGTCAAATTCTATAGCTATGGTCCATACTCCTTTGCTCTTGCATCACTGCATTTACTCATACCAACTACTTTCGAATTTGAAGGATCCAATTGAAACTCCAATGGCGCAACAGGTATGTTTTAAACCTATTTCTTTAACTGGATTGTTGTTCTAACTTCTTGCTCTATGTTGATTTTAGTTTCAGTTGTATAAACATTTATGTTCTCATGTGATGCACATTACAAGTGTTTCCAGTGTTGTGTAGTTTCTCACACTTATATTCTGTTTCTATCTATGTTGTTGTGTCTTAAAACTATATGATTTGAACTGTGTCTCTATCTTGATTTGGCAACATAAACTAAAATTATATGGGCAATATAGTGACCATAGTACATAGATATATGTTTATTTCACGTTGTTATCTTGTCCACCTTACTACTGAACCGGTTTACCAAAATGAGTTTCATATACTACATGTTAAACCTGTGATGTGTTTGCTTGTTTCTCTTGTAGAATGCGAATAGAATATTGGAGAAGAGCACCCCACTATGCAATGGTAGAGAGAGTAATGCAGATAAGGTTCAAGATAGTGAGACAACTCTGTTAGTCTCCAAAAAGGTGATAAAAAGATCTTGTAGACAGTGAGACAACCCCACAGTCTTGCGTTGATGTAGTGTTCGAGTTACTGGCCAGTACCGCTGGCACAAGCTCTTCGAACTCGCTGCCTGAATCACTTCGGCTTCTTCGTTCTCAACTACAAGCTAAAAGGCATCAGTCAGCTGTGCTGCGGCAAGAAGCCGAAGGACTGAGGAAGTTCCTTTCAGATGCATACTTTCTCGTGCAACAACAAGCGCTGGAGGATTTAAGCGCCAAACAAGAGAAAGTTAATAAGCTTGCTAAGCATCTTGCCAGCATTATGGGTACCCAGGATATTGTTTCTTGAGATCTTCTGAAGTGGTTTCAGTTTTGGACTTGTTTTGTTGTGGCATTTATTTGCACTGGTCGCCAACTTTGACAACCAGTGTATGTGATATGCTGCTTTATTCCCTATATTTGCACTGGTGGCGAACTTTGATGCCTAGTGGTTGTAATATGTGTAATAGCCATGATAGCCTAGCGTAAGTTGCTTTCTTATTTATTTCCTTGTTGTCTTGTTTATTTGTTTGCTTGTAGTTAGTGATGTTCTTTTTCCGCGGTTTGCTAGTGGCCGCAATAACCTATTTTTTTAAACTAGGCCATAATAACCATGGGCTACATATTTACTGCAGTGACCATGGGCCTCCTACAGGCCATAGAAACAATGGGCCTTCTACTGCCCGTAGAAACAAGGGGCCTTCTACGGGCCGTAGCATCAATGGGCCTTCTACGAGCTGTATGATCGATTGGCCAAACATGGGCCAATAATGGACCGCATTATGGCTTGTAAACGGGCAGAGTTGGAACCGCCCATTCATGGGCCGACCATAATGGGCTGTCATTAATCGGCCATATTTGATGACGCTATGAAAACGACCCAACGGATTAATGGGCCACAAACGGGCCGACTGTAACCACAGGCTGAATTTGGCCCACAAGCAGAAAAGACTAGTAACGGGCCGATGAATGCTGGAAATGAGCCCAAGAATAAATGGGCCATGAGAAGGCTGAAAGATAACATGGGCTGGAAGTGGCCCAATGGAATAATGGGCGTTAATGGGTATAAAGCGATACACTATAAATTACGGGCATGTTTCACCACGGGCCGTTAATGGGCCAAAAGTTACAAAGGGCCTCATATGGGCCGAAAGATGTCATGGGCCATACATGGGCTGCAAGTTACAACAGGATGGAATCATATTGGACGACCCAGATGACGCTACTGGGCCTAATTCGGATAGGCTGTAACGGGCCATGAGTTAGCGGGCTGTAAATGGGCTATATGCGAATAGGCCGTTAACAGGCTTTTCGTGGGCCGGCCCGCTACCTTTTGACCAAGTCAAACGGGCTGACCTTTTCACCAGAATGGGCCTCTATTGACCTTTTCATAGGCACCTCCGGTCCAATGAGTGGATGACATCTGTCCCAACGGTGAGCCGACACGTGGTTCCTCTAGCCATTGAGAATTTTACACGTGGAAAATCCCCATTGGTCCGGGCTGTTAATGGGTTATTGTATCCAAAACCGGACCTGATAGCTTAACGGCGACCCGTTATGGTGGATGCCACATGTCGGTTACCCTTGACGAAAGCACTTCCATGAAGCGCCATTTATCGTCATGGAAGTGGACACTTCCGTGATGATAATTTTGGTAATGTCATGGAACACTTCTACGACAACATAGGTATGACTATCTTGATTCTGTCATAAAATCGTCATGGATGTACATGCATGACAGAAAACGTGACCTACTGTGACAAACATGTATCATCATGGAAGAGTATTTTTTTGTAGTGTACTACCTCTCCCCATGAGCGGTACTACCTCTACGGGCGGTACTACCTCTCCACCCAAGCGGTACTACCTCTCCGGGCGGTACTACTGATGAAGCCATGAACCTAGGGTAGGGTCATGGACCTGACCAAGGTACCCTCCCCCAGGACATCACTAGAAGAAACTGTCTTTCAGTCGACCTGGAAGAATTCCACTCAACGGACTCAAAGACACTCGACCATGAAGACTCACTCGACCACCAGGAGATCTAGAGTCACTCTCCATCCAATGGTCTGTTATTAAGTAGTCTTTATGGCCATGATATCACTTTATGTAAGACGTTACCAGTAACACCAGGTCTTTATGTACATTGAACCCTCCGCTACGTGGGCTGGCTGGGGTCCTGGCGCACTCTATATAAGCCACCCCCTTCCACAGGCAGAAGGGTTTGCACCCCTGTAACTCTCACGCATATAATCTAGTCGACCGCCTCCGGGCACCGAGACGTAGGGCTGTTACTTCCTCCGAGAAGGGCCTAAACTCGTAAAACTCTTGCGTATACGACTACTCCATAGCTAGGATCTTGCCTCTCCTTTAGTACCACCCTACATTACTGTCAGACTTAGAACCACGACAGTTGGCGCCCACCGTGGGGCAGGTGTCTTAGCGACTTATTGGAGAAGTTGCAATTTTTTCCGATCGCCTTCATCATGGTTTCAGGTGGAGTTTTGGTCAAGGGCCACGAGATCCGTCTCGGCGCGCTCACGTTCATCGCCGATGACTCTGCCTGGCTTCAGGAGGCTCCACTCGACGTCGATGCGCTCCCAGTCCGCGGAGCGACGCACTTTTGCGCGTGCATCCGCGGTATCCTCCTGCGGCAACCGTCGACCCAGTATCGACCGGTTTTTGTGTCATCCTCCCTCCCAGCTTCCCGCCAGTGCAAGCACTCCGGTCGGTTGAGGCTTCAGCGGTGGGTGAGGCACGCGGTGGCTCGCCAGTCGACCACCGCCCAAGTCACGGCAATCGAGCCCGATGAATCTCTCTATGGCCTGTTCGACCTATCGACTGGCTCCACAGAGACTGCATCCGAGTGCGACAGCAGTGATCCAGCGGTGGAGGTCCTGATGGTCAACGGACCACACGGTCCCCCCGGCTTTCCTGGTGCCGAGGGAGGTAACAGCGGAGGCGATCCGTCGCATTCCCATGAGGAATACCTTCCCGAGTCCCTCAATTCGCTGCAGAGGGAAGAACTTTGCCGCTGGAACATGGATGCCCTTAATACTCCTGTCGTTGGCGAAACCCCTGAGGCTCGCGCCTTGGAGGATGCACGCTTGGCCAACCTAGCTAAGCGCACTTGACTGGAGAACCTTCAGCGAGCACTCGACGATCGTGCGCGACAACGGGTCCCTGACTCCACACGACGTCAGCTCTTTCCACCTCCGACTCAGGTATATCGAACTCCAATTCAGAATTTAGCAGCTGCAGCCCGTATAGCAGAATCAATTCAGCCTTCCCAGTCAGAGGCTGGCAGAGGCTTGATGCAGATCAGAGATTTGCTCCGGGCAGCAGGAGATCAAAATTCAGGTGTATCACAGTTACGGAACAGGATTCACAGCAAATCCGTGGCTGCAAATACGGTCCAGTCGGCTCATAGCCCCAGATCGCCCCCGAGGCGTGAAGGGCGTGGAGACCGGCATGATCAGTATAGGAACCGTGAGCAGTATGATCACCGATTCGATCGCGATGATCGACATCGAGTGCCCACCCCTCCCCCTAGGGGTGGATCCTACGTACCTCGACAGCAGGATGATAGACGCCAGCACAGTGGCGGGCAAAGAATTCCAGTCGACCCTAGGGAACCAGGCTTTGATGCGAGATCCATCATCGTTCAAGGTCTGGTCGACCGGAATAGAGCTCACAGAGAGGGTCACGACAGAGATGTACCCACCAGCAGTCGAGTGCATGTCTCCGGACCAGAGTGTTTCAGCAGAGCCATCAGAGCCGCAGTGATTCCTCCCAACTTCAGGTTGGCGACTGGAGTCAGTAAGTTCAACGGTGAGTCTAAGCCCGATACTTGGCTTGAGGACTACCGAGTGGCTGTCCAGATCGGCGGCGGAAATGACGAGGTGGCCATGAAACATCTGCCTCTTATGTTGGAGGGATCAGCCAGGGCATGGCTGAATCAGTTGACACCCAGCAGCATTTACACGTGGGAAGACCTCTCCCGAGTGTTTGTCAGAACATTCGAAGGAACATGCAAGCGACCAGCAGGACTGGCAGAGCTGCTATCTTGTGTGCAGAAGTCGAATGAGACTTTGAGAGATTACATCCAGAGATGGATCACATTGCATCACCTAGTAGAAAATGTATCTGATCACCAGGCAGTTTGGGCCTTCAAGGAAGGCGTTAAGTACAGAGAGCTAAGCCAGAAATTCGGTCGAACCAGAGACATGTCTCTGAGTCGAATGATGGAGATAGCCACCAAATATGCCAATGGTGAGGAAGAGGATCGGCTCCAGAGAGGCAAGCACAAGTCAGTCGCCCAAGAAACCGGAGGAGGGAACTCCAGTCGAAAGCAAAAGCGGAAAGCCGAGCCAGCTGCTCCTGGAGAAACCTTGGTCGTGACTCAAGGAAAGTTCAAAGGAAAGCCCAAAGGGCCTTGGAACCCCAAGAAAGTGAAGGATAAAGAGGGAAATGACGTGATGGATTTGCCGTGTCACATCAACACAAAGAAAGATGAAGAGGGTAATTTCATTTACCCGAAGCATACCACTCGACAGTGTCGACTTCTGATACAGCAGTTCCAGGGGAAATAGTCCAAGGATAAGGAAAAGGAGTCAGACAAAGTTGAGGACAAGGGGGATAGTGAGGAGGAATACCCTCACGTCAATTCCACTCTGGTGATTTTTGTTGACGTTGAGAGCAAAAGTCGACTGAAAGTTATAAACCGAGAGGTGAATATGGTTGCTCCGGTGACACCCAATTATCTGAAGTGGTCTCAGACGGCCATCACATTCGACCAGTCTGATCACCCGATGCACATAGCCGCCCCTGGGAGGCAAGCTCTGGTGGTCGACCCAGCCGTCGAGGGCACTCGACTGACTAAAGTATTGATGGATGGCGGCAGTAGTTTGAATATACTATATGCTGAGACGCTGAAAGGGATGGGCATTCCGAAGTCCAGACTCAGCACAAGCAACATGAGTTTCTATGGAGTCATTCCTGGCAAGAAGGCCGCATCACTTGGCCAGATTGCTCTCGATGTGGTTTTTGGTGATTCCAAGAACTTCCGCAAAGAAAAGCTGACATTTGAGGTTGTAGATTTCCAGAGTGCCTACCATGCTATTTTGGGCAGGCTAGCTTATGCACGTTTTATGGCTCGACCATGTTACATGTACCTCAAATTGAAGATACCTGGCCCTAAAGGCGTGATCACTGTTACTGGTAATCGCAAGAAGGCGGAAGAGTGCTTCCAGAAAGGCTCAAAGATCGTTGATGCTCAAATGGTGGCAGAAGAGTGGCAGGAACACCAGAGGAATGCAGACCCGAGTGATTTGTTGTGAGCCAAGAAGCCCACTACGGAATCAGCGTTTCAGTCGTCCAGTGAGACAAAACCAGTTCACATCCACCCGATCGACCCCAACGCTACTCTGACTAATATCTCCACAACACTCGACCCCAAATAGGAAGAAGCACTCATCCATTTCCTCCGTGAGAACTGGGACATCTTTGCATGGAAACCATCTGACATGCCAGGTGTACCCAGGGGGCTGGTTGAGCATCGTTTGCGACTTGATTCAAAGGCAAAACGTGTCAAGGAACATCTGCGACGGTCCGCTGTCCAGAAAAGGAAGGCTATTGGTGAAGAGGTGGCTCGGCTCTTAGCAGCAGAGTTTATCCGAGAGATTTAGCACTCCGAGTGGCTCGCCAATGTTGTCATGGTCCCCAAGAAGGACAACTCACTTCGCATGTGCATTGACTTTAAGCATATCAATCGGGCCTGCCCGAAAGATCACTTTCCTCTTCCCCGCATCGACCAAATAGTCGACTCAACTGCGGGATGTGAGCGATTGTCTTTCTTAGACGCCTATTCCGGGTACCATCAGATCCGTCTGTATGGACCCGATGAGATCAAAACAGCTTTCATCACCCCATTTGGGTGCTTCTGTTATGTCACCATGCCATTCGGCCTCAAGAATGCCGGAGCCACGTTCATGAGGATGATTCAGAAGTGTTTGCTCACTCAAATCAGTTGGAATGTGGAAGCATACATGGATGACATTGTGGTCAAGTCACGGAAAGGTTCCGACCTACTAACTGACCTCGCTGAAACATTTGCCAACCTCAGGGGGTATGATATCAAGCTTAATCCATCCAAGTGCACATTCGGAGTTCCTGGCTGAAAATTACTCGGTTTTCTTGTTTCCGAACGAGGAATCGATGCAAACCCAGAGAAAGTGGGCACTATACTCCGAATGAAACGACCTGTGCGTGTGCACGATGTTTAGAAGCTTACTGGTTGCTTGGCCGCTTTAAGTCGATTCATCTCTCGTCTCGGTGAGAAGGCATTGCCTCTTTACCGACTGATGAAGAAGTCAGACAAGTTCGAGTGGACTCCTAAAGCTGATGCAGCGTTTGTAGAGTTAAAAACCATGCTTTCCACCAAGCCGGTGCTTGCTGCCCCGATCAGCAAAGAGCCTTTGCTGCTTTACATTGCAGCCACAGGACAAGTCGTCAGTACAGTACTTACGGTCGAGCGGGAAGAAGAAGGGAAAACCTTCAAAGTTCAGCGCCCAGTATATTATATTTCTAAAGTCCTGACCCCATCAAAGCAAAGATACCCTCATTATCAGAAGCTTGTATATGGGATTTATATGACCATGAAGAAAGTTGCTCACTACTTCTCTGACCATACCATCACAGTCGTCAGTGATGCCCCCTTATCAGAGATTCTGCACAATAGAGATGCAACTGGTCGTGTGGCAAAATGGGCGATTGAACTCCTTCCCCTTGATATCAGATTTGAGGCAAAGAAAGCTATCAAGTCCCAAGCAATAGCATATTTCCTCGCCGAGTGGACTGAACAGCAGTTACCGACTCAAGTTCACTCGGAGCACTGGACTATGTTCTTTGATGGCTCTAAAATGCTGAATGGTTCCGGTGCCAGGGTAGTGTTGGTTTCCCCCCGAGGAGATAAGCTCAGATATGTACTCCAGATTCACTTTGACTCCTCCAACAATGAAGCAGAATACGAAGCACTTTGTATGGGTTGCGTATGGCCATTTCACTGGGCATCCGTCGCCTGATGCTACGGTGACTCGGATTTGGTGGTTAACCAAGTGATGAAGGAGTGGGACGTCAGAAGCCCAGCTATGACTGGTTACTGCAACGCAGTAAGAAAGCTGGAGAAGAAATTCGAGGGGTTAGAGCTTCATCACGTACCCCGACTGAAAAATCAAGCAGCTGATGACTTGGTGAAGATAGGTTCCAAAAGAGAAGCCATTCCCAGTGGCGTGTTTTTGGAACATGTCCACGTACCGTCGGTTCAAGAGGATCCTTTCACCGAAGAAGCCCCGCAGCCAAAAAGTGCCACGGATCCGACTGAAGTTGAGGTCCCAGCTGTGGTTGACTTAATCATGGAAGTTTTGGTTATCACTCCCGACTGGACAGTGCCTTACATCGCGTATATCCTAAGGAAAGAGCTCCCAGAGAATGAAGAAGAGGCTCGGTAGATCGTCCGTCGATCCAAGGCCTTTACTGTCATGAGGGGACAATTGTACAGAGAAAGCGCGACTGGAGTCAGCCAGAAATG
This sequence comes from Triticum aestivum, assembly GCF_018294505.1. Taxonomy (NCBI): domain Eukaryota; kingdom Viridiplantae; phylum Streptophyta; class Magnoliopsida; order Poales; family Poaceae; genus Triticum; species Triticum aestivum. Next base: position 63,822,719 of record NC_057804.1, on the reverse strand, counting down.
CATAACACCGGAAGAGGGTCGAATGGTTCTCAACGACATCCACTCGAGGACCTGTGGCCATCATGCGTCCTCTCGGACCATCGTGGCTAAAGCATATAGAGCGGGTTTTTCCTGGCCCGGAGCAAATGAAATGGCGAAAGAGATAGTCGACAAATGTGAAGGATGTTAGTTCTACTCCAATATGTCACACAAGCCCGCCTTAGCCTTGAAGACCATTCCAATCGTCTGGCCTTTCGCTGTTTGGGGGTTAGATATGGTTGGACCACTGGGAACTGGCAGGAGCGGCTTCACACATGTACTGGTGGCAGTCGACAAGTTCACCAAGTGGATCGAAGCCAAGCATATTAAAAATCTTGATGCTGGCACTGCCATCAGCTTCATCAGAGAGTTGATATTCAGATATGGAGTTCTGCATAGCATCATCACTGATAATCGGTCAAACTTTGATTCCGATCAGTTCAAAGCCTTCTACGCTTCTCAAGGCACATGAGTCGACTACGCTTCAGTCGCCCACCCCCACTCGAATGGACAAGCAGAAAGAGCAAACGGCCTAATTCTCAAAGGATGAAACCCCGGTTGATGCGTGACCTCAAGCATGCAGCAGGCGCGTGGGTCGACGAACTTCCATCAGTTCTTTGGGGATTGAGGACTACTCCAAATCGGTCGACTAGGAGAACTCCGTTCTTTCTGGTCTACGAAGCTGAAGCGGTTCTGCCAAGTGACCTGCTTCACAATGCACCGCGAGTCGAGCTCTACTCTGAAGTCGAAGCAGAACAAGCCCAGCAAGACGCAGTCGACCTTCTGGAAGAAGAAAGAGAGATGGCCATGATCCGATCGACCATCTATCAGCAAGACTTGCACCGATTCTACGCCAGAAATGTGAAGAGCTGAGCCTTCCAAGAAGGAGATTTGGTCCTCCGAGTGGACCAACAGAAGCCACACAAACTTGCCCCTACATGGGAAGGCCCCTTCATTGTTACCAAAGTTCTCCACAACGGAGCATACCGTCTTTACAACGTCGATCGCCAGATTGACGAGCCATGACCTTGGAATGTGGATCTGCTCCGCCCCTTTTATACTTAAGTATTCACTCGGATGAGTTGTAATAAAAGTACTTATGTACTTTATTTATCAAAGACAAGAGTTTTATAATTTTCCCAGTGTTTGTTGTTACTTTTGTTCACATAAATCAGTCCCCCAGTGGGTGGCTTAGCTGCGAATCCATTTTGCCTAAGTTTGTAAAAAAAATCCTTACCGAGTGGTGAGCCAGCCTCCCGCTTGGAGGCTTAGTTGCGAATCCATTTCGCCTAACTTTAAACAAAATCCTACCGAGTGGTAAGCTAGCCTTCCACTCGGAGGCTTAGCTGCGAATCCGTTTCACCTAAGTTTAAACAAAATCCTACCGAGTGGTAAGCCAGCCTTCAACTCGGAGGCTTAGCTGCAGTCCAAGTACTCGCCTAAGTTTAAACAAAATTCTGCCGAGTGGTGAGCCAACCTCCCACTCGGGGGCTTAGCTGCAACCTAGTGTTCACCTAAGTATAAAATACAACGTGCGCTCTGCAAGGAGGACGAAGCGCAAGTCAACTGCTACCTTCTCCTTCTGAGCTACGCCACAAATAGAACCTGCACTCCGCAAGGAGGACGAAGCGCAGGTCGACTACTATCTTCTCCTTCCGAGCTACACCACAAATACAACGTGCGCTCCGCAAGGAGGACGAAGCGCAGGTCGACTGCTACCTTCTCCTTCCAAGCTATGCCACAAATACAACGTGCACTCCACAAGGAGGACGAAGCGCAGGTCGACTGCTACCTTCTCCTTCAGAGGTATGCCACGAAAATCCTACCGAGTGGAGAGCAAACCTCCCACTCGGGGGCTTAGCTGCAGCCCAGTGCTCGCCTAAGTTTTTGAAAATCCTACCGAGTGGAGAGCAAACCTCCCACTCGGGGGCTTAGCTGCAGTCCAGTGCTCGCCTAAGTTTTTGAAAATCCTACCGAGTGGAGAGCAAACCTCCCACTCGGGGGCTTAGCTGCAGCCCAGTGCTCGCCTAAGTTTTTGAAAATCCTACCGAGTGGTGAGCAAACCTCCCACTCGGGGGCTTAGCTGCAGCCCAGTGCTCGCCTAAGTTTTTGAAAATCATATCGAGTGGAGAGCAAGCTTCCCACTCGGGGGCTTAGCTGCAGCCCAGTGCTCGCCTAAGTTTTTGAAAATCCTACCGAGTGGTGAGCAAACCTCCCACTCGGGGGCTTAGCTGCAGCCCAGTGCTCGCCTAAGTTTTTAAAAATCCTACCGAGTGGAGAGCAAACCTCCCACTCGGGGGCTTAGCCGCAGCCCAGTGCTCGCCTAAGCATGACGAGTACAAGTCGATTGCAATTTGCGCTTCGTCCCTACCTGCAAAAGTGCATCACAAACACTAGTATATATTCCGAACAAAGGACAATGATCATTCTTAGGCGGATGCAAACATATTCAACGGCAAACCCAAGTTCAGATAGCGTCCTACAGATCCAGAAGTGCTCAGGCACCAAGCCTGTTAAAGTTTATCGGTTACAAAAACCACTCGGCATTCCGAGGCAAATTTAAGGCATCAAGCATAGAAGTTTTATACTCCTCCTGTGGAGGACTGGAAGGCGCAACGAACTCGTCCAGGTTGATTCCATCTGCGATCCGAGTGGCAGCAGCAATGAAGGTCTCCATGAAAGATCGGAAGTCATGCTTCTTGGTATTGGCCACCTTGAGAGACGCCAGCTTGTTCTCTCGCGCGTCCTTGCAGTGAACACGGACCAGAGACAGAGCAACGTCGGCACCACACCTGGCAGAAGACTTTTTCCATTCTTGCACTCGGCTTGGAACTTCGTTCAGTCGAGTCATCAGAGACTCGAGGTCGTTCTGAAGTGTTTCTCCTGGCCAGAGTGCTGTGTCGATGCGCGATGTTGCAACCTTCAGTCTCGCAAGATAGTCGACCACAGCAGCAACGCGAGACTCGAGACGGAGCACGTTCATGGCGGCTTCATCCTTCACAGGAGAGTTGATGGGATCTAAGCCAGTCTCCACTCGACTAGTCTCCTCTTCAAAGTTTTGGCAGAATTCTGTGGATACGATCCAAGGATAAGCTAACGTTCCTACAATAAGTCAGTGATTACCAGTCGGATATAAGGGGTTACCTTCGAGCATGAGGAATAACTTCTTGGCGAGCCCTCCCAGATAAGCCTCTAAGTCGTTCTTCTTTCCCACCAGTTCGCTAGCCTTGTCACTCAGGGCCATCTTGTCATTCTTCAGTCGGCTGACCTCCTTGTTGGCCACGTCGAGAGCAGCTTTCAGATTGGTATTCTCCTCTTCAAGTTTGCTGATTGAAGCCAACTTTTCTTCTGCGAGTTTCGTCTTGTCCGAAGCCGCTTTCTGTGCCTCGGCGAGGTCAAGGTCCTTCTTCTTCAGAGCATCCCTTAGTTTATCTGCGAAATGACAGTGAGGTCAGACTCAGGAATGGACAAAAAATAAGGGCAGTCGTCAAGGTTCTCACCAAACATACCTTTTGTCTCCTCCTTCGCCTTCGTGAATTTCTCCTGGACAAGCTTCAGATCAAGTTCGAGCTGGATATGCTTGTTCTCCAACTCAGTATAACGAGCCACAAGCTCGCAAGATTTCTGCGAAAGATCAGTCGACAGACATCAAAGACAGGTCATTTCCGAGTGACTAAGAGAAAAATCGTAGCATTTCTAAGACTACAGCCGAATCAAAAATTTCAACTGTAGTCTCGGGGACTACACCCAGTGGGTGCACTCAGCGTGCCCCCACTGGTTCTACCGGCTCGGATCGATCAGTCGACCGAAAGTAGCTAACTGCCAACAGTTAGACACAGTTTCAAAAAAGAAAGAAAGCAAAGTATTCTTCAGACCATAGCCGACTACCAGCAGTCGACCACGGTCTCGGGGACTACACCCAGTGGGTGCACTCAGCGTGCCCCCACTGGTTCCATGATTCCATTCGACCAGATCGAGTGAAGAAAGTAAAAGAGAAAAAAGTTCAAGACATAAAGACTACAGTCGACTGCCAGCAGTCCACCGTAGGCTCAGGGACTACACCCAGTGGGTGCACTCAGCGTGCCCCCACTAATCCAGACATTTCAATCGACACACCCAGTGGGTGTATGACAAGTATTAAGATTTTCAGAAAGAAAAATTGTCAGGTATCATATCCTAACAGAACAGGCGGTGGTCAACTAACCTGGACATTGCTCTGAAGAGCTGAACTTGCATCATAAGCTGCTTGGCTGGCGTCTCAGATCGCCTTCACCTGCTCCATCATGACCCCCGCCTGGCGTATGGCTTCCTTGGCAGCACCTGCTTGGTCCTCTGGGACGTGGTGTGTGGAGAAGAGGGGAGGTGGATCAGCACTCGACGACGGAGGGTGGACACTCGTCAATGGCACCGCAAAGGACACGGTAGCCCGAGCAACATTGCCCCCCTCCGGAACCAATGTCTCAGGCGCTGATGCAACCTGAGCAGTCTTGCAAGCAGACGCTTTCCTGTTCCTCCTTTGCCTTAGTGGCTCCTCATCATCGTCGTCGGGGAGATCAATGATAATGCTAGGTGGAGCTACAGAAAAGGTTCAAAGTTAAAAATGAAGATCCGATCGACCGAAAGTGAAACTGCACAGATCATACCAGGATTGGAAGTGGCAACATCCTCCATTTCTTGATCTTCATGCCTGGCTAAGGTCTCAGAAGTAGCAGCACTGCGATTTCAGAAATCAGTGGGTCAGCAATCGGGTCGACCAAGAATATATCCATGTTGAAAGAGAAAACATGAGTTATGCCATTACCCAGAAACAGTCGGAATCTCCATCCTCATCTTTGGTAGGGCCTTCGCCGGTTTTGTCGGTGCCGCTCAGGGTTGCTTCGACACTTTCTCAGTCAGCGCCGGAGAAGTCGTCCGAGGGCATTTGGTCGACTGCCCAGCAGGCACGGCTCCCTTGCCACGCTCGACTGCAAGATCATGGGCGAGCTTGGACCGTCTTTCAGTACGAGGAGGCTCGACTACCTCCTCCTCTTCCTCCTCCTCTTCCTCATCAGAGCCAGCATCTTCTTCACCCTCGTCGCCGTCCGACTCCCACTCCTCCTGGCTTTCACCTCCACTTCCTTCTTCTTCTTCGGTCTGTTCTTGCGCCCCGTTGGGCATTGAGTACATCTCGGTAGTGATCTGGAAGACAACAAACAAGATAAAGGTCAGTCGACCGAATTGCAGCAAAGCAGAATGAAGAAAAGAGAATCACAAGTCAGAGAAATGTAGTCAGACCTTGTCTGGTTCGTAGGACTGGTCGAGTGGCGGGATCCTCCTGGCTCCACGAGGATTATCTCTGTTCCCCGTGATGGCGGTCATCCACCTCTCCAGAGTGACATCGTCGACCTCCTCCGGGTGGACCCGAGTGGTGTCTTCAGTACCAGAGTACAACCACATCGGATGGCCCCGATACTGAAGTGGCTGAATGCACCGTCGAAGGAAAACCTCTAGAAGATCCATGCCCGTCACTCCGTCGCGAATGAGCTGGACCACGCGCTCCATCAACATCCTAACCTGAGCCTTCTCCTCCGGAAGCACCTTCAGAGAAGATGGCTTGTTCACTCGGTCCATGGAGAATGGGGGGAGGCCAGTCGACTACCCTGGCGTCGACTGGTCTTGACAGTAGAACCAGGTCGACTGCCACCCTCGAACTGACTCGGGAAGGGTCATGGCTGGAAAGGCACTCTTACTCCTCATCTGAACTCCAAGACCCCCACACATCTGGATTACTTGGGTTATCTCATCATTTGGGCTAGCCTTTTTCACCATCTGAGAGCGACAGGTGAAAATGTGTTTGAAAAGACCCCAGTGCGGCCGACAACCCAAGAAGTTTTCGCACAGAGACACGAAAACGGCGAGGTAGGCAATGGAGTTGGGTGTGAAGTGATGGAGTTGTGCCCCAAAGAAGTTCAGAAACACCCAAAAGAAAAGATTCGGTGGCAAAGAAAAATTGCGATCTACATGGGTGGCTAAGAGGACGCACTCACCCTCCTGAGGCTGCGGCTGCCACTTCTTCCCCGGAAGCCTTGCTGGCCCATGGGGGATCAGTCCTTCGCTGGCCAGGTCGTCGAGGTCCTTCTGGGTGATGGTCGAGCGGATCCAGTCTCCCTGGATCCAGCCTTGCGGCAGGCTGGACCGCGACGAGGATCCGCCCCGACTAGGCGCTCTCCCCTTCGCCTTCACCGTCGCCTTCTTCGCCCGCTCCAAAGCCGCCGTCTTTTCCTTCACCATCGTCGCCGGCGAGGCACGCAAGGAGCAGCGAGGCGGAGGTGGAAGAGAGCGCAGCGGGCGAGTTCGAGGAAGAGGGAGAGGGGATTGAGGGCGCACTGTTTGAAAAAACCCCGTCCGGCGCCTTATATGAAGTCTCTTCCGAGTGGCTGACTGGTAGGCCCGTAAGATCCTGTCAAATCCCGCGACACGCGCACGCGCGATACGTGGCGAAAAATATGGCACGGAGATCAAGGCATCTTTGCCTTATCCCATTCGAGTACCACGGCCTCCTCCGCTTCGCGCGCTTCCCGAAATTCTGATCTCGTCAAATCCGCGGATAGCAAAGCAACCTGTCATACAGCAGATTTCCTCCGATCCGTCACCCGAAATTCTCCAAGTTCGTAAAGTTCACTCGGCAGATGCAAAGAATGGATCAAGGTGACTGAAAGAGAAGTTGACGCCATCACTAAAAAGTCATTGATCCAGAGTAAGACACTCTCGCAGCACGAAAAGCAGGTCGGAAGAATTCTCAACTCCTTCCTCATTCAAACCTTGATCCATTCGGGGGCTAATGATGAAGCCATGAACCTAGGGTAGGGTCATGGACCTGACCAAGGTACCCTCCCCAAGGACATCTCTAGAAGAAACTATATTTCAGTCGACCTGGAAGAATTCCACTCGACGGACTCAAAGACACTCGACCATGAAGACTCACTCGACCACCAGGAGATCTAGAGTCACTCTGCATCCAAACGGTATGTTATTAAGTGGTCTTTATGGCCATGATATCACTTTATGTAAGACGTTACCAGTAACGCCAGGTCTTTATGTACATTGAACCCTCCGCTACGTGGGCTGGCTGGGGTCCTGGCGCACTCTATATAAGCCACCCCCCTCCACAGGCAGAAGGGTTCGCACCCCTGTAACTCTCAAGCATATAATCCAGTCGACCGCCTCTGGGCACCGAGACGTAGGGATGTTACTTCCTCCGAGAAGGGCCTGAACTCCTAAAACTCTTGCATGTACGACTACTCCATAGATAGGATCTTGCCTCTCCTTTAGTACCCCCCTACATTACTGTCAGACTTAGAACCACGACAACTACCTCTCCCCAGAGCGGTACTACCTCTCTGGCAGAACTACAACTTGTGTTTTTCTCTCTCGTTGGGCTGTTTTGACCGTGCTAAGAGGTAGTACCGCTCCTCCGAGCGGTAGTACCGCTTGTGCACGACCTGAATGCATGATGGTTGGATTCGGGGGTGCCTATAAAAGGGGGTCTTCTTCCCCAATGAACCTTATCCCTTTAGCTCATATTCTTCCCCCATTGTTGACCTTCTTCAAGCTTGCTATCTCTCAACCCCTCCATGAATTCATGCTCATTTTTGGAGGAAAAGAGAGAGGAGATCTAGATCCACATTTCCACCAATCACTTTCTCCTCTATGTGAGGGGAACCCCTTGGATCTAGATCTTGGAATTCTTGGTGTTCTCCTTCTTGTTCTTCCTCTCTTTTTCCTCCATAGTTTTTGTTGCTTTGGTGGGATTTGAGAGTGAGGGACTTGGGCACTCCGTGTGCCCTTGTCATTGCATTTGGTGCATAGGTTTGAGTTCTCCACGGTGATACGTGGAAGTTACAAGTTGAGAAGCTTATTACTCTTGGGTGCTTGGTACCCTTGGGCTTGTTCCTCTTGGGTGCTTGGGCACCCTAGATGGTTGGTGGTGCTTCGGAGCTCAATCATTGTGGTGTAAAGCTCCGGGCAAGCGTCGGGGTCTCTAATTAAGTTGTGGAGATCACCTCGAGAAATTTGAGGGGTACCGGTGACCGCCCCCAAGGGTTGCCAAAGTGTACGAGATCAGTGACCGCCCTCAAGGGTCCCTTAGTGGAATCACAACATCTCGAATTGTGTGAGGGCATGAGGAGATTACGGTGGCCCTAGTGGCTTCTTGGGGAGCATTGTGCCTCCACACCGCTCCAAACGGAGATTAGCATTGGCAAGGGTGTGAACTTCAGAATACATCGTCGTCTCCGCGTGCCTCAGTTATCTCTTACCCGAGCCCTTTACTTTGTGATAGCCATATTGTTTCTTGTCATATATCTTGCTATCACCTAGTTGTTTATCTTTCTTAGCATAAGTTGTTGGTGCACATAGGTGATCCTAGTTGTTTTAGGTTTTATGCTTGACAAATTAAACGCTAGTTTTATTCCGCATTTGTTCAAGCCTAAACTGTAATTATTTTAAAGCACCTATTCACCCCACCCCCACCTTCTAGGCGACATCCACGATCTTTCACTAAGGGAACCAATAAACCCAAACGGAGGTAGTATTTAACTTCTTGCATGCTATATTTATGATAATGGTATTGTTATGATGACACCTATTGGTTACAATTATTGTACTAGACTGCTTCTATGTTCTCTATGCTTAATTACACATCAACAAACTAGCTTGTGGTTCTGCTACTTTTTGTTTGTTTTAACCTACATTTTCTGATGCTAGCTATTACAACACTGCTCCGAGCCTCTGTTCATTACTTTTTTGTGCATTCTTGATCTTCTCAAGTTGCATGGCTAATTTCATGCTTCTATTCATTATGGAGCTGCCAACCTCATCAAGCAAAATATTTTTTCTTTTGGGGTTGGCACCTCGAACAAGCATAAAAATAGAGTGAAGCACATATATTTTCATGTAAGCACACACCCTTCTTTCATTAGTTTAGATTAACCATTGATGATCCCAGAAGAAAAAAAAAGAAAAAATGAGAGAAAAAGAGAGAAGGGACAATGTTACTATCCTTTTCCCACACTTGTGCCTCAAAGTAGCACTATGTTCTTCATGATAGAGAGTCTCCTATTTTGTCACTTTCATATACTAGTGGGAATTTTTCATTATAGAACTTGGCTTGTATATTCCAATGATGGGCTTCCTAAAATTACCCTAGGTCTTCATGAGCAGGCAAGTTGGATGCACACCCACTTAGTTTCCTTTTGAGCTTTAATACACTTATAGCTCTAGTGCATCCGTTGCATGGCAATCCCTACTCACTCGCATCAATATCAATTGATGGGCATCTCCATAGCCTATTAATTTTGCCTAGTTGATGTGAGACTTTCTTCTTTTTTCCTTCTCCACACAACCTCCACCATATCCTATTCCACTTATAGTGCTATATCCATGGCTCACGCTCATGTATTGCATGAAAGTTGAAAAAGCTTTAGAACATTAAAAGTATGAAACAATTGCTTGGCTTGTCATCGGGGTTGTGCATGATAAATACTTTGTGTGATGAAGATAGAGCATGATCAGACTATATGATTTTGGAGGGATAACTTTCTTTGGCCATGATATTTTGAAAAACTATGATTGCTTTATTAGTATGCGTGAAGTATTATTGTTTTTATGTCAATATTAAACTTTTGTTTTGAATCTTATGGATCTGAATATTCATGCCACATAAAAGAACATTGATAAACATGTAAGGTAGCATTCCACATCAAAAATTCTATTTTTATCATTTAACTACTCGAGGACGAGTAGGAATTAAAGCTTGGGGATGCTTGATACGTCTCCAACGTATCTATAATTTTTGATTGTTCCATGCTATTATATTATCAACCTTGGATGTTTTATATGCATTATGGTACTATTTTTTTATCATTTTTTGGGCCTAACCTATTAACCTAGTGCCTAGTGCCAGTTGTTGTTATTTCCTTGTTTTTGTCTTTACAGAAAATCAATATCAAACAGAGTCCAAATGGAATAAAACTTTACAATGATTTGTCTTGGACCAGAAGAAACCCGGGAGACTTGGAGAGGAGGCCAGAAGACCTACGGGGAGGCCACAAGCCATGGAGGCGCGCCCCAGGGGGGGCGCTTCCCTGGCGTGTGGGCCCCCCGTAGACCGGCCAACCCTATTTGCTCCATAAATACCCAAATATTCCATCTACGTCAGAAGCGTCCACAAAAATACTTTTCCATCATCGCAAGCTTCTATTCTTGTGAGATCCCATCTTGGGGCCTTTTCTGGCACTCTGCTGGAGGGGGATTCGATCACGGAGGGCCTCTACACCAACCTTGTTGCCCTTCTGATGATGTGTGAGCAGTTTACCACAGACCTACGGGTCCATAGCTAGTAGCTAGATGGCTTGTTCTCTATCTTTGGTCTTCAATACAATGTTCTCCTCGATGTTCTTGGAGATCTATCTGATGTAATCTTCTTTTGCGGTGTGTTTGTTGAGATCCGATGAATTGTGGGTTTATGATCAGATTATCTCTAAATATTATTTGAGTTTTCTCTGAACTCTTTTATGCATGATTTAAATAGCTTTGTATTTCTCTTCGACGAATTGATTTGGTTTGGCCAACTAGATTGATCTATCTTGCCATGGGAGAGGTGCTTTGTGATGGGTTCACTCTTGCAATGTCCTCACCCAGTGACAGCAGGGGTAGCGAGGCACGTATTATATTGTTGCCATTAAGGATAAAAAGATGGGGTTTATGTCATATTGCTTGAGTTTATCCCTCTACATCATATCATCTTGCTTAATGTGTTACTCTGTTTTCTTGAACTTAATACTCTAGATGCAGGCAGGAGTCGGTCGATGTGTGGAGTAGTAGTAGTAGATGCAGAATTGTTTCGGTCTACTTGTCACGGATATGATGCCTATATTCATGATCATTGCCCTGGATATCATCATAACTGTGCACTTTTCTATCAATTGCCCAACAGTAATTTGTTCACCATCGTATGTTTTCTTTCAAGAGAGAAGCCTCTAGTGAAACCTATGGCCCCCGGGTTTATTTTCCATCTTATATTTTCAGATCTATAAAACCAAAAACCCAGAAATACCTTGCTACAATTTATTTACCTTTAATTTATCTTTTATATTTATCTCTATTAGATCTCACTCTTGCTAGTGACCGTGAAGGGATTGACAACCCCTTTTTCGCGTTGTGTGCAAGTGTTTGTTAGTTTGTGCAGGTGCATCTATTGGGAACTTGCTTGTTCCTTCTGCTGGATTGATACCTTGGTTCTTAACTGAGGGAAATACTTATCTCTACTTTGTTGCATCACCCTTTCCTCTTCAAGGGAAATAACAACGCAAGCTCAAGAAGTAGCACAATCCACTGGCTAACAAACTTGGCATGGTGGAGGATGGCCTATCTTATTCACCCGTCAAGGTGCTTGCTCTAAATTAGGAAGGTTGTATTGGTTGCACATATCTGGCATATATGACCTCTTGCATTAATTCTACTTTGTTACACCACCATCAGCTTAGTTTAAGCATCATATATGAGTATATGCCATGCCTATCCATTTTCTGTACCTATTCCATGTGTCATCATACTATGTTTTTCCAGTCAAATGTTGTTCTTTCGTAATAGATGTCCAAAAGGAAGAGGGTGAGCGCAGATCCTCAGGGAGTAAAAACTAAGTATTTGGAAAAGGCAGTGATACCTAATAAATCAGATAGATCAGCAGCCATAGAAAACACACGCCCAACTATACCACACTTTACCCCTACTCCACTGGCCGAAGACCTATTAGAACCGCAGAGAGCCCAGCTTCAGGTACTATCTATGATATCAATTCAAAATTTGAACTCCTACATTTCTGCATGTGCCTTACCATCTCTCTTGTATGAAAACTAGTTTCAGATGAATCTCCATTCTCAAAGGATCATAGGATCTCACAACAATACTGGGCACTACATTGCTCTTGTCAGTACCTCCTGCCCTTTATCAGCATACTTACACTCATTGTCGTTTGATTATGTAGCATCACTGTAAATGTTTGCTTCCTTATCCTCCCTTTGCTCGAAATTATAAGATCTATATTTACTCTTACATTAATTAACACAATGGTTATGAAGTTCTGGATTGCTCATGTAAGTACCTGTTGTCATGTACTCCCTACGCACCGAATTAATTGTTGCTCAATTGGATGAATCTAGAACTTAAGTAGTGTTAAATACATCCATTTGAGCGACAAGTAATAAAGGACGATGGTAGTATTACTGTACTTGCATTGTGAGATAGTTGGTTGTCTAGCATTACTCTGCATCTTATCTGCCCTGCCCTGCCCTCCAACAAAGACATGCCCCGGGGCGGCTTGAACCTTGGCGGGTCACGCGCACCGAGCCGTATCGACGATGTCGGTGCAGGTGTCCGGCTCAGCTTCCGACTCACCAATCTTGCCAATCAAGACATGAATTCCGCCGAACGGTACCCGGTATCCGTACTCAATTGAGCCAGCCTCTGGGCTCCAGCCTACGTCGTTGATGTAGAGCTTGCCGCGACGACTCTTGGTCATCTGGCCCATAGCGTATCCCTTGAGCCCTGCGAAGCTGCCCTTCAAGAACTCGAAACCACCATGTGCTAGCCCCACGGTGGGCGCCAACTGCTGTGGAATTGTCACGGCAGATGCCCTAGCATAAGGACTTAGGTGTGGAGCCATCGCCACGTAGTTAGCTTGAAGGGGTTAAAACGGGACAAGGGACACAGAGAGTTTACGCAGGTTCGGCCCCTCGCAACGAGGTAAAGGCCTACTCCTTCTTTCGGTTGTATTGCTTGGGGTTCGATTGCCAGGGAGCGAATACGCTTGACCTAGTTCTCCACTTGTTGTTTTCTTGCCCTAATCCACCGCCGGGTCACCCCTTTATATACACAGGCTGATGCTCGGCGGCTTACAGAGTCCCGGCCGGCTCATACACAACATGTCCGGCTCGGTGACAGAACTAAACTTTCCTTAATATACAAGTTAAACATACGGTGGTTTATGCCCGTGGGCCTCAAATCTCCTCCAGGTATTGGGCCTTCAGTAAGCTTGCTTCATGAACCGCCATCTTCAACATCTTCTTGGGCCTTCTCATTGTAAACCGCTAGTGGTATGACCCGGCCCCTCCTGGGCGTGTCATAGTTATATCCACAACACTTGGCGAGGCCAGGATACCCAAGGATGGCATTGCATGAGAGGCCGATGTGGGCGATGTCAAAGTCGATGATCTCGGTGTGGTAGTTGTCGCGCTTGCCAAAGGTGACAGGGAGGCACACCTACCCCAGGGGAACAGTGGAGCCATCCGTCACCCCAGAAAATGGCTTGGTGGGAATGAGCTAATCATAGGGCACCTGAAGCATCTCGAACGTCTTGACAGAAAGAACATTGAGGCCAGCACCATCATCAATGATAGTCTTGGTGACAGAGATGTTGCTGATCGTGGGCATGCAGAGCAAGGGGAGCGCGCCGGCGATGGACGAACACTTGAGGTGATCCTTGGAGTCGAAGGTGATGGCATACTGCGACCACCTGAGGGGGCACGCGGCCTCAAGCTTCGGGACGGCCGCGTTCACCTAATAGGAGAACTGCTTGAAGACGCAGTTTGAGGTGGGGCCTGGGCACTGCCGAGGATGCAGGCGATCGCACGGGGTTCCTGGAATCCCCTAGCCCCATCATCCTGACGGTTGTCGTCGTTCCTCCTTGGCGGTGGCGGTAGTGGAGGGAGGCCGGCATTGCCCTAAGGACGGGCCTCACGAGGCTGATCCCGCCAGGGGCCATCGCGAGGCTGATCACGCCAGCGATCCTCACGAGGCTGGTCGCGCCAGTTCTGACAAGGGTTGAGGTTGTCCCAACGGCCTCCGCCGCAGCCTCCTCCATGTCTGAAGCCACGGTTGTCGCGCTCGGGGTGGCGGCCGAGGCGCTCATCGCGAAGCGCCCTGAGCTCCTGGCAGTCGTCGGTGTTGTGGTTGTGCACATTGTGGAAGACGCAGAATGGGCGGTTATCCCTGGCGGGTTCGTCGCGGTCACGGGCGCGCTTCATCTCGGGCTCTGTTGCTAGCACAGTGGGGCCCTTGCATTTCGCTTCCTTGGACTTGGCCTTCTTGTCTTCAGGGTCGGCCTTAGGGTGCTCAAGGAGGGAAAGGCGGCTCTCTTCAGCCCTGGCGCACTTGTACGCCAGGTTGAACATCTCCAGAGCCGAGCATAAATCATCATGGATGGTGAGCTCCTCACGCATCTTGACGTTCTTAACGCCCTCGGTGAATGCTGAGATGATGGCTTCGTCCAAGGCCTTCGGGGTCTTGAGGCAAACATTCGTGGAGCGCTGAATGTACTTGCCGAGAGTCTCACCCGGTTGTTGCTTCACGTGCCATAGGTCGTTAACAGCGAGGGCGCGATCACGCGTGCCTTGGAAGTTGGCGATGAACCGCTTGCAAAGCTCATCCCATGATGAGATCGAGCCCTCCGGGAGGTGTAGGAGACAGGAGCGCGCGCCGTCCTTGAGGGCCATGGGGAACCAATTTTCCATGACATTGTCGTCACCATTCGCCACCTCGATGCTCGACGAGTAGAGCCAGAGGAATTCCGCAGGGTCGGGGTGCCGTCGTAGCGTAGGGTAGGTCTGGCATGAACTTGTTGGGCCAAACGACGCGGCGTAGTTCTCAGGTGAAGGCACGACAGCCCACGACGCTCATCGGTGCGGCTCGCGCGAGGGGAGCATGGTCTTGACGCCCATGCGATGATGCAGGGAGCGCACGCGCATCATTCTGTGGCTGATGCACCACCTCGCAGCTGGCCTCATCCCGTGCCGGTGCTAGCGCGCCGTGCGGCGGGTCACGTGGACGCGCGTTGCGCCTAGGCTCGGCGTTGGCATTGCTCAGAGGAGGGGGAGGAGGTGCGCCATGAGCTACATCATCCACAGGGGATGGCGGGGGACGGAGCTAGTGGGATGGCACCAGGGCCTTGCTGGCAGCGTTGACGAGCTCGGTGATGCGGCCCAGTCAGGCGTCATAGCCCTCGTTGGCGGGGCAGTAGCGCAGCAGCTCGTGCGCCATGAGCAGCGCAGCCTGCGCATTTGTCGACCCGCATCGAGTGTGGGAGGGCGACACCATGGCGAGAGCGAGGGAAGACGTGGCGGTGCGGCCATCACACTGCATGGAGGGCGGCAGCGAAGAGTCCTGCTGCTGCCCTCATGAGTAGGGTCGGTAGCAGTGTTATCTGCGGGAGAAGCGGAGCGGCGTGGAAAACAATGGCCCACAGGCGCCTTCTGGGCGACGCGAGCAGCCCTGCGCTCGGCGCGAACTCGACGGGTGTCGGCCATGTGAGCGATGAAGCAAAGACGAAACAAAGCGGAAGGGAGAGCTTCGACACGCCCCTACCAGGCATGCCAAATGTTGGAATTTGGGCTCCGCGGACCCAAACTAGCTTCGAACTCTAGGGCGTGTATGAAGGATCTTGCTTCGTGATGTATCACTGCCCGTCGCCCTCAAGGCCTAATCTCGTCGAGTACGCGCAAGCGGGGAAAGAGATGAACACAGAGATTTACCCAGGTTTGGGCCACCTTGCGGTGTAATACCCTACTCCTGCTTTGTGATGGATTGCCTCGCGAGGAGAATGAGGATTAACTAGTACAGTGGGTGAGCTGCCTCAGGAGAGCTCAATAGACAAAGGATTCGATCCCTCTCTACGGTGGAGACTAGCCTATCTTTATAGTGGCTTGGTCCTCTTCCCTCATATCTTAGGTGGGAAGGGAACCCACAACGACCCGTTTTGAAAGGGATCAAGAGTGCATCTTATCCTGGCGAAAGGTGGTCTTTTCCTGCAAAGCTTCTAGTCATGACACAGTGGTGGGCTCGATGATGACATTCATCCTGTCGAGCTCGTGGTCTTGGTCTTGTTGCACTGGAGTGGGAACCTTTGGGGGGGTCCCTTGGGAACCCGCGTACGTCCTTGCCTCCTTAGCACAAAAGAGGAAACTGTCCTGGACTGCGCCCGCCTGGCCTTCGTCATCATGGCTCACGACATCGCGAGCCTTGTGAGTCGAGGTACTAGCATAGTGATCTCCGCTCCTCGGTAGGCAGGATCGGGGGGCTGTCTCTCGGGAGGTCTTGGTGTCGTTCGCCTCGCGAGGCGAGGGAGGGGGCTCGCGAGGGTCTTTCCCTCGAGGTCTTGGAGCTGGGCCGTACTGGGCCGCCGATGGTGCCATGCGCTCGGCCGCAGGCAAGCAGGTCTGGGTACCCCTGATCCCAGAACACCGACAACCTTGCTGCAATTTTGTTTACTTTTATTTATTTTGTGTTCAATCTATCTATCTACTACTGCAAAATTTGATCTTGCAAATAACCACTGAGGGATTGACAACCCCTTGTTCGCGTTGGGTGCAAGTATATGTTATTTTGTGTGCAGTACTGCTAACAAGGTGTTGCGTGATTCTCCAACTAGATTGATAACCTTGTTCTTAACCGAGGGAAATACTTATCTCTACTGTACTCCATCATCCCCTCCTCTTCGGGGAAATCCCAACGCAACTCACAAGTAGCAGAGGTCGGCGGCTAGGTTTAGAGGGTTTTTTGAGAATTTTGAGAGTTTAGACACCGTGTTGTGTCTCGTGGATGGCACCGTCATATATCTAGATCTAATAAAGTTGCGTGAAGGCTCTTGTGTGAATCATGAATTATCAGGCTGGGGGTGGGAGGCGTGTTGATCATCATCATGTTGCGGCAATCCGTTTCTTGTCTTGAGGCTGCTTTCGTCACATGATTGGAAGATTTGTTGTCCGGTGATTCACCGTGAAATATTGAGCCAAAACCTACGAAACATCTATTTGATCCTTATCATTACACCTACATCACTTGTTATCAAATCTTTGAAAGTGAAATAGCAAACAAAACACAAAGCACAATTATTGTTGCCATCAACACCAGCAACATTTCCCTACGTAAACCTAAAAGCGCACCCGCTTGTTGCTTGGTCATGCTACCTGCAATCCCTATGCCTACAGTATTGTCTGCAAGCCTAGCCCTTTCATCCATTCTAGCTTCAATGCCTCTAGTATTGCCTACAAGCATAGGCCTTTCATACTTTCCACCAGCAATGCCTATGTTGACGACAAACCTGAGCACTTTCATTTGTTGCTCGAATAAGCTCTTCCCTTCTATCCTCTTCATCTCTACTACGTCATCTCCAACGAGGGACAACTTACCAGCAAGATAACCCACGTAATCCAACTCCCAATGCCAGAAATCACAAGTATCCTAATAACCAAATAGACCAAAAAAGTGTCAAATTTGCTACAGACCATGAACCAAAATCTAACAAAATTTACAACATTGGTCGCCGACCACTTACACCGTGATGAATGCATTTGTAAAAGACCCAACCTTCAGGGTTCTCTGTGTTCGAGACATATAATTTCACCCGAGCGCGGCATTGAGGGCATTTGATGAGTGGCACCACCACAGCCTACTGTCGTGAGCTGATCGGATTGAGCTTGTCGACATGGCGCGGATGGACACGGAGGAGGACGATGGCATGCATGAACGCGGTGGCGGATGGTGGGCAGATGACGGAAGGGGATTAGGTTTTTATGGGTGTCATGGAGTTAGGGATTTTTTTGGTGGGGGTGGTGTGTGTGTGTGGGGGGGGGGATTTGACGCTGGCGCGATTTTGCAAACAGGACCCTCCCATAGTCCCATGCAAAGTGAGCCATTTGACTTATGCTGACCTGCAGCTCATGGACTAGTCAACAGAGGCACATACAAATGCATATGTGAACAATGACCATACAGTCTTGTCGCATTTAGTGATCGTATTGGCATATTCCGGAGTACGGTGATCAAAGTTGTTACAAGTTGAATAACAACAGGTGCACTTTATTATATTTTCACCGTATCTCTCCCCTCACACCTCTAAAAATCTTGTGTTTCTTTTCCCACTTATAGCAAAATGCGTTGAAATCATCCAGGATTACACGGTACTAGTAGAATGGTCGTCTATTGCTACGAGCTATAATGCATATAATAAATCAAGCAAGTGATTGAAGTCGTCTTCAAGATCAAAGTTTATTTCATCTTCATACGTTCGGGCGTGTTCGGACATCAAACATGCGCCAAGCGAGCTCCCCAAAATTCAACTGTATTGACAGTGCGGGCTCCCCCAAATCCAGCCATATGTGCGGAGAAATGTGGTTATCCATATAATTCGTCATGTTATCTTCAACACGCAGTCCCAACACAAAAATCTCAACCCACGGCACATCTTTCCCTTTTTCTTTCGGACCTCGTTGGAGCCCTCTCCTTTAGTAAACCGGACGACCCCACCTCACCTTTCCCATGGTACCATCTCTCCTTCACACCGCACATGCCCACACACTGCCAAGGAGA
Organism: Triticum aestivum; assembly: GCF_018294505.1. NCBI lineage: Eukaryota > Viridiplantae > Streptophyta > Magnoliopsida > Poales > Poaceae > Triticum > Triticum aestivum. Next base: position 63,804,299 of record NC_057804.1, on the reverse strand, counting down.
AGTCCTCCGCCAAGCGCCCCGCTCCGCCATGACCCCCCCCCCCCCCCCCATTTTCGTGCTAACCGCCACTGCCATCAAAGGGGGAGGAGGCGTGCACTGCACGTGACGCCCACCGAGCTAAGAAGGCATATCCAATTTCTTCTTAGCCATTGCCACGTTGTAACATGTTACAGTTGAATGTCGTACATTACTACGAAACAAAAATATGATGCCTGTTGTTGGGCATGCAACTGATATGCCACCATGTCCGTTATTAACTCTTAAAGCAACCAAGCAATGCATTTACACTTCTATCCTAACCAAAAAATTGTACAACTTGATGAAAAAATGAATCGCTCGCTCATGTAATTTGATGCAAAGCCATCTCTAATAAAAATTCAATTTGCCGCATTTTCTAAAGTAGGGAGATTATTTTGCTCAAACATCTGTAACTAAATTGACCAACCCCAACCCCCATCCTGCTCACTCTCAACCCTCACCCTTATCACAAAATTCGCGTGATGTTATTCACTACAAGCCTATAGCAAAATTTATAGATAGAAAATATTATACTACCTCAAATGCACTTAGTAAAAAGTTAATGATATCCATAATTAATGATACTCTCGTCCAATGCTCGATGATACCTTTTCATAATGAACGTGATCCTCTTGTCCAACATTCTATGATACTTTTCATAATTACATTGACCCTCCCGTCCAAAGAATGATACCCTCCTTAATTAACATGATCCTCCCGTCCAATGCTCGATGACACTTTCCCTAATTAACATGATGCTCTCTTACTACAATGAATGACACTCTTCATAATTAACATCATCCTCCTGTCCAAAGAATGATACTCTTCATAAACTGACACATGTTTTTTATAGAATGAGTGTGATGAGGAAAGAAAAGTACCGATTTGTGGAGGCAAGGAGGCGAATGTATACGATCCTCCTGTCCAACGCTCAGTGATATACTTTTCATAATTAATGTGATCATCTTGGCAAACGCTCGATGATACTTACATAATCATTCCGTACAAGAATTCTACATAATTAACGTGATTCTCCCCTTCAATAAATGATACTCTCCATAAATTAACGCATGTTTATTTTAGGGTACTATTGAAGGAAAGAATAGTATTAATTTGGTTTAGATTATTTCAAGTTAATTGATGGAAGGGGATGGAGACGAGCTCTCCTTCAATAGTACTCCCTCCGACAAAAAGTGTCTACTTTTTTCCCGGAATGTCTCTGCACATGATCTATGAGGGCCGACCTGCACACGACACTGTGATCTCGTGTCTCACTTTTCAAGTACAAATTTGATCCACGGTCGTTAACTTAGGTTCACAGTGTCGTGTGCAGGTGAGATCAAAAATAACCGGCCGTCTAGCACTGCTCCTTTTTTCCAATCGGAAGAAGTAAAAGATTTGGATAAATTGTGAATGCGAGTCTATACACTCCCGTTTTAGAAGTACTCTTTCCGTTCCTACATATAAGTCGTTGCGGGGCTGTAAACTGAACTCCTCCAACGACTTATATTTCAGAACAGAGGTAATAGATGACATTTTAACCATGCGGTTTTCTTTGTTTTTCATGAGACTACGATCCAATGAGATCGTAAGATCGAATTTCCCTAGAGTAACTTCACAAGCCACACGGACAAGGGTTGGTGAAGCCGGCGATCCATGCCTGACGTCCTCCGGCCTTCCACGCAGCGGAGTCAGCGGCCGCCGCCGCTCCAGCTCACACGTGCGCCGCCACCACGTGTCGCCCCGCGCCGAGCACCGCCGCGGTATCTGTAAAGACGCCCTTGTCGCCTCCCGGAATCACCCCACCACCCCGCGCATTTATTCCCCTCCCGTCCTCGCCCCCGCGCCATGCCGTCGCGCCCCTCCTCCCCTCCCACGCCCGCCTCTCCGCCCGTCCGACACCGCCCGTCCCACGCTGGCGCCGCCCCCCTCCGCCGTCGCCGTCGCCGCCACCATGCCGGAGCCTGACGACGAGGGGGCGGGGCAGCAGCAGCAGCCGAAGGGGGGACCCGCGCTCGAGGGCCTCGTGGTGGGGAGCTACTGCCACGACGTGCTCCTCCGGGGCGGCCGCGTCGTGGGCGAGACGCTCGGCGGCGCGGCGGCCTTCGTCTCCAACGTGCTCGACGCCGCGTCGCCCCCGGACGCCTCCTTCGCCGTCGTGTCCAAGGTCGGGCCCGACTTCGCCTACGCCTCCGCGCCGGCGCCCGCGCGGCACCCGCCGCTGCTCTGCCCCGCGCGGCCCACCACCTCCTTCCACGCCCGGTTCTCCGACGCGGCCGCGTCCGCGCACGCGCCCGACAGGCAGCTCAGGCGCGTCCACGCCTGCGATCCGATCTACCCCGAGGACCTCCCCGACCGCCGCTTCGCCTACGGCCTCGCCGTCGGCGTCGCCGGGGAGGTGCTGCCGGAGACGCTCGAGCGGATGATTCGGCTCTGCCGCGCGGTGCTCGTGGACGCGCAGGCGCTGATCCGGGCCTTCGACGCAGAGGGCGACGGCAGCGGCGCTGCCGTCCGCCACGTGGCGCTGGAGGATACGCCGTACGCGCGGCTTCTGCAGCGGGTAGCGTTCCTCAAGGCGTCGTCGGAGGAGGCGCCGTACGTGGGGGTGGAGACGGCGAGACGGTGCTGCTGCGTGATCGTGACGGAGGGGAGGGATGGGTGCCGGCTGTATTGGGACGGCGGGGAGGCACGCGTGGCGCCGTTCCCCGCCGTCCAGGTGGATCCTACAGGTGCCGGAGACAGCTATCTCGCCGGTTTCGCGGCCGGTCTGCTTTGGGGGCTCTCAGCTACGGACGCTGCGCTGCTTGGTAACTTCTTCGGCGCAGCTGCTGTCTCCCAAGTCGGCGTTCCCACCTTCCATCCCAAGATGTTGCAGGTTTGCACTCTTTCGAGACATCAGTGCTCACTTTTTCTGTTCATTAGGAAAGCACCTGGCGGCCGATCAATTAAATGGGATCCAAAATAGTAGCTTTAACAAGCTACATCCTAGAACTTCCTGAAATATATACATGCATTTTCATCAATAGCACTTTGGTGTGGAGCATTAGTTGATTGTTAGCAAGAAACATGTGTGATTGGAGCGGCCTGGTCATCATGGTAACTTCTGGTTCAATCCTGTGATGCTAGAGAAATTTTCTGCAGCATTGTAAGCTGTATATACCTACTTTAAAAGAAAGAGCAGACCAAATTCATCCTTCTGGGTCAACACTGCACAGATGTCAATGAAATGGTACTCTAATAATGTTACTCAAATTAGGAAAATCAATTAGTTGCCATTCAAGTCTTGTGATCTACATTGTTTCCTTCCCCCTATTTGTTACCTTTGGATTTTAACACCTTTCCTAGATCAGGTTGGAGTATTGGGGACTTAGACCTGTTCTTAAGCCTGTTTATCCAAATTGATTAGTTACCAAATTACATATGGTGTGGTCAGTTATGTTCAAACAGCACATGTTTAAGTCAGAAGATAATACCAGAAAGCTGGTGAAAATAAGACAAAGACATATTCAGCCGTGGAGTTCTACAAATCATCCGGCTCGTCCATATCCAGCACACTTGAATCGATGCCAATTGTCAAAAGGGAAATGATTTTGTCCAAAAGGAATCATTGCTAGGTTTTTAGGTTTTGAGATGGTAGCATGCAGATGCCGTGAAGGAATGGATTGCAGAAGTATTACCATGACCATACCTGGGTCAGAGTGATACATGTTGGATATTTTGGTCATCTTGAATGGAGCAAATGGGTTAATTATAAAGCAGGGGAGATACTGAGAAAGTGGCATATTATTGAGATGAAACATGAGTGACGTATCATGGTTCATCTGTTAAAATGGTCTGAATGGAATATCATAGAGTTCCTGGTGCCATAGCATAAAAATGCATTTCAATGAAGAGTGTCTAGTGGAACTATTAGGGAATGAATTGTTAACAGGGTAAATAACACTTCCTCCATTTTTGTATACAAGGTCAATTTGTTGTCCGTATCAAATAATTTTGGTCAACAAAATATGGGTTATATGTCATAAAAAATATACTCCCTCCGTCCCATAATATAAGAACGTTTTTGACACTAGTAGTGTCAAAAACGTTCTTATATTATGGGACGGAGGGAGTATTATCAAAAAGTTCTTCGAAATGTGCATCCAATGCCATAGTACTTTTTATGACATATGACTCACATTTTGTTGGTAAAACTAATGATCGAAGTTAGACTTTAATATATGAAGTGGCCTTGTATTAGTAGATGGAAGGAATATCAAATTCTACAAAAAATCTCAGCCCTGAGTAACCTCATCTAGGAGCAAGGAACCATGAAACCAATCAGAAACTGCCCAGCTCCCAGTGTCTTACTGCTGTCTTGTAAACTTGGTAGAACGTACTAAGTTTGACCAAGCAATAATTTGGTACCACTTTACACTTAGCAATATTTACTCATTTCACAAGGATTAAGGAATATATGATAGATCAGATTCACATATTTGACAGTCAAGTACTGTTGAGGTCCATAGACGGATAAGGGTCATATGCCTCAGATGGCTCAGATACCGTTTGTGACTTAACCAAGATTTTGTGGTTTCAAATTCAGTTGTCCAAATTTACTAAATGTTAACGACCTGTCTTTTGTTTTGATTTGTTGCAGGCTGTCAGACGGATACTCGAGGACAAGGCGATACCACGGTCTAGTCCATGTATAAACGGCGCCACCTTCACCTTCCAGAGATCGATTATGCACGATGAGCTACACGCATCCCTGGAGGAAGCAGCGAGGCTGATGCGCGATCAGTCACCACCAGCAACTGAAAACGGCGATGGTATTCTCTCGGCACAAGAGCCGACTTCACCGCCAAGTGGATGCTGACCTGAAGTTCACTGCGAAATAATGGGAAACTGCCCTCCCAGATTTCACATTGAGATCTGTACAGCCAACAGACGGAATAGATTGGTCCGCCGGAGCTTACGGTCATGAACTGTGTGGAATACGGTTCTACTCAAGACAGCTTCCCATTTGTTAGCATACGGAGAACCATTCTGTAATACTGAGATTGAGCTTGTTACGGCTGGGCTGTACATACCACCCCTTCAAGTTTCCCCTATAATTTTGTAGTTCATGAAATCCAACAAAAGTATTATGGAGACAAATTTACACATGGTTTTAAAGTAAATTTAAACAGTGCTTCCATAGTATTTCTTCTACTCCCTCCGTTCCTAAATACTCCTCCGTCCCAAAATAAGTGTCTTGAGCTTAGTACAAATTTGTATTAGAGCTACTACAAAGTCGAGACACTTGTCTTGGGACGGAGGGAGTCTTTTCAGAGATGAGATTTTAATGTGGATTACATATGGATATATATAGATGCACTTAAGAGCGTAAATTCACTCATTTTGCTCCGTATGCAGACTTTAGTAAAATTTCTTAAAAGAGTTATATTTAGAAACGGAGGGAGTATATCTAAATAGCTAGCCTCCATTAACTATTTTTCTTCAACATGCAAGTATGGCACAACATGCATTAGAAAGGCCACCCCATTACCATATGTCTCTCAACATGCAAGCATGTCACTTCATCATGACATGCATGCAAAAATGACCCAACTCAACATGCAAACATACATGAGAATTTTCATTCTATTATATATTTTCTCCGTCCGAAAATACTTGTTATCAAAATGGATAAAAAGGAATGTATCTAAAACTAATATACGTCTAGATACATCCCCTTTTATTGATTTTGATGACAAGTATCTCCGGACGGAGTATATCACAAACATTTAACAACTAGTATATAGTAATCAAACATAATAAATTATATATATATTAGTTTCAGTTTTTATATTATTACTTTAAATATTCATGTTTCATACAGCGAATCACATTGAAATATGTTGACATTCCTGAAACAATGTGCGGGCTATCATCTAGTTTGTCTGATGAGGGGATGCGGAGTATCTGCTCCAAGCTATCAAAAATGCCATTCTAGAAAGTCATGGCAAACAAAATGATGCTTTAAAATGCTAGTTTTGGAAGGATTTTGGACTGCTAATTGTTTTTTTTTTGCCATGGCTTACACGAATATCATTTTGCACTAAAATTTGTCTGCCAAAAAAGATCTAGATTTTATATTTTTTTGATATTTTTTATTTTACCTTTCATTAGGGAGCATTAATTTTGGAGCAGAATAGGACTTTTCTAATGGTTGCTTTACAACCCAAATTTATCTATGGGCGAATTAGGGTTGTACACATGGATATCCACGGCAACCCTGAGTAAAACTGCCTCACCGTCAGAAAAACCTAGATCGTCTACAACTGCTTCCTTCTCTCTCGTCGCCGCTAGAGTGCGCCGCCGAGCAAAGCCCACGTGGCATTGATAAGGAAAACCTAGATCATCTATGACGTTGGTCATTGTGAATGGTGTTCTAGAGCAAGCTTTCTCGGTGATTGACCCTCCGACGAGAAAGATGGCTCCCATCTCCTCTCCTTCCCCTCCCCTGAGCTCCCCCCTTCTCCTCTCTTGCGCTCTCCTCCGCCCGGCATCCGCGGCTTGCCCTCGGATCTGTGCTCCCCCGTGCCTCTCCCCCGTCTCTGGCGCCGTTCGCTCCGCTCTCCGCTGCCCCCTCTTCTTCCCTTGGCCCCCTCACTCGCCCTGTTGGAAATATGCCCTAGAGGCAATAATAAAAGGATTATTATTATGTTTCCTTGTTCATGATAATTGTCTTTTATTCATGCTTTAATTGTATTATCCGGAAATCGTAATACACGTGTGAATACATAGACCACAACATGTCCCTAGTGAGCCTCTAGTTGACTAGCTCGTTAATCAACAGATAGTCATGGTTTCCTGACTATGGACATTGGATGTCTTTGATAACGGGATCACATCATTAGGAGAATGATGTGATGGACAAGACCCAATCCTAAGCATAGCACAAGATCGTGTAGTTCGTTTTGCTAGAGCTTTTCCAATGTCAAGTATCTTTTCCTTATACCATGAGATCGTGTAACTCCCGGATACCGTAGGAGTGCTTTGGGTGTACCAAACGTCACAACGTAACTGGGTGACTATAAAGGTATACTACGGGTATCTCTGAAAGTGTCTGTTGGGTTGACACGGATCGGGACTGGGATTTGTCACTCAGTATGACAGAGAGGTATCACTGGGCCCACTCGGTAATGCATCATCATAATGAGCTCAAAGTGACCAAGTGTTTGGTCACGTGATCATGAATTACGGTACGAGTAAAGTGACTTGCCGGTAACGAGATTGAACAAGGTATTGGGATGCCGACGATCGAATCTCGGGCAAGTAAAATACCGATTTACAAAGGGAATTGTATACGGGGTTGCTTGAAACCTCGACATCGTGGTTCATCCAATGAGATCATCGAGGAACATGTGCGAGCCAACATGGGTATCCAGATCCCGCTGTTGGTTATTGACCGAAGAGCGGTCTTGGTCATGTCTGCGTGTCTCCCGAACCCGTAGGGTCTACACACTTAAGGTTCGGTGACGCTAGGGTTGTAAAGATATTAGTATGCAGCAAACCGAAAGTTGTTCGGAGTCTCAGATGAGATCCCGGACGTCACGAGGAGTTCCGGAATGGTCCGGAGGTAAAGAATTATATATGGGAAGTCGAGTTTCGGCCATCGGGAAAGTTTTGGGGTTCACCGATATTGTACCGGGACCACCGAAAGGATTCCGGGGGTCCACTGGGTGGGGCCACCTATCCTGGAGGGCCCCATGAGCTGAAGTGGGAGGGGAACCAGCCCCTGGTGGGCTAGTGCGCCCCCCCTGAGCCCCCCTCTGTGCCTAGGGTTGGGAACCCTAGGGGAGGGGGCGCCTCCACTTGCCTTGGGGGGCAAGTTTCCCCCCTTGGCCGCCGCCCCCCTAGGAGATCCCATCTCCTAGGGCCGGAGCCCCCCTGGGGTCCCTATATAAAGAGGGGGGATGGGAGGGCAGCCGGAACCTGACACCTGGCGCCTCCCTTCCCCCCTTGCTACACCTCTCCCTCCCGTAGTCGCTTGGCGAAGCCCTGCCGGATCCCTGCTGCATCCACCACCACGCCGTCGTGCTGCTGGATCTTCATCAACCTCTCCTTCCCCCTTGCTGGATCAAGAAGGAGGAGACGTCACGCTGACCGTACGTGTGTTGAACGCGGAGGTGCCGTCCGTTCGGCGCTAGGATCTCCGATGATTTGGATCACGACGAGTACGACTCCCTCAACCCCGTCCTCTTGAACGCTTCCGCTCGGGATCTACAAGGGTATGTAGATGCACTCCTCTCTCTCATTGCTAGATGAACTCATAGATTGATCTTGGTGAATGTAGAATTTTTTTTATTTTATGCAATGTTCCCCAACAGTGGTATCAGAGCTAGGTCTATGCGTAGTTCTCTAATGCACGAGTAGAACACAAATCTGTTGTGGGCGTAGATGTTGTCAACTTACTTGCCACTACTAGTCATATTTTGCTTCAGCGGTATTGTGGGATGAAGCGGCCCGGACCGACCTTACACGTACGCTTATGTGAGACAGGTTCCACCGACTGACATGCACTAGTTGCATAAGGTGGCTAGCGGGTGTCTGTTTCTCCCACTTTAGTTGGAGCGGATTCGATGAAAAGGGTCCTTATGAAGGGTAAATAGAAGTTGAAAAATCACGTGGTGGTTATTCGTAGGTAAGAAAACATTCTTGCTAGAACCCTATTGCAGCCACGTAAAAGGTGCAACAACAATTAGAGGACGTCTAACTTGTTTTTGCAGCAATTGCTTTGTGATGTGATATGGCCAAAAGTTGTGATGAATGATATATTGTGATGTATGAGATCATGTTCTTGTAATAGGAATCACGACTTGCATGTCGATGAGTATGACAACCGGCAGGAGCCATAGGAGTTGTCTTAATTATTGTATGACCTGCGTGTCAATGATTTAACGCCATGTAATTACTTTACTTTATTGCTAAAACGTTAGCCATAGTAGTAGAAGTAATAGTTGGCGAGCAACTTCATGGAGACACGATGATGGAGATCATGGTGTCATGCCGGTGACGAAGATGATCATGGAGCCCCGAAGATGGAGATCAAAGGAGCTATATGATATTGGCCATATCATGTCACTACTATTTAATTGCATGTGATGTTTATTATTTTTATGCATCTTGTTTACTTAGAACGACGGTAGTAAATAAGATGATCCCTTATAATAATTTCAAGAAAGTGTTCCCCCTAACTGTGCGCCGTTGCTAAAGTTCGTCGTTTCGAAGCACCACGTGCTGATCGGGTGTGATAGATTCCTACGTTCACATACAATGGGTGTAAGACAGTTTTACACATGCAAAACACTTAGGTTAACTTGACGAGCCTAGCATGTACAGACATGGCCTCGGAACACAGAGACCGAAAGGTCGAACATGAGTCGTATGGAAGATACGATCAACATGGAGATGTTCACCGATGATGACTAGTCCGTCTCACGTGATGATCGGACACGGCCTAGTCGACTCGGATCATGTAACACTTAGATGACTAGAGGGATGTCAAATCTGAGTGGGAGTTCATTAAATAATTCGATTAGATGAACTTAATTATCATGAACTTAGTCTAAAATCTTTCCAAAAATGTCTTGTAGATCAAATGGCCAACGCTCATGTCAACATGAACTTCAACACGTTCCTAGAGAAAACCAAGCTGAAAGATGATGGCAGCAACTATACGGACTGGGTCCAGAACCTGAGGATCATCCTCATAGCTGCCAAGAAAGCATATGTCCTAGAAGGACCGCTAGGTGAAGCACCCATCCCAGAGAACCAAGACGTTATGACCGCTTGGCAGTCATGTGCTGATGATTACTCCCTCGTTCAATGCGGCATGCTTTACAGCTTAGAACCGGGGCTCCAAAAGCGTTTTGAGAAACACGGAGCATATGAGATGTTCGAGGAGTTGAAAATGGTTTTTCAAGCTCACGCCCGGGTCGAGAGATATGAAATCTCCGACAAGTTCTATAGTTGTAAGATGGAGGAAAATAGTTCTGTCAGTGAGCACATACTAAAAATGTCTGGGTTGCACAACCGCCTGTCCCAGCTGGACATTAACCTCCCGGACGAGGCGGTCATTGAAAAAATCCTTCAGTCGCTCCCACCGAGCAACAAGAGCTTTGTGATGAACTAGAACATGCAGGGGATGGTGAAAACTATTCCTGAAGTATTTTGAATGCTGAAGTCAGCAGAGGTAGAAATCAAGAAAGAACATCAAGTGTTGATGGTCAATAAAACCACTAAGTTCAAGAAGGGCAAGGGTAAGAAGAACTTCAAGAAGGACGGCAAGGATGTTGCCGCGCCCGGTAAGCTAGTTGCCGGGAAGAAGTCAAAGAATGGACCCAAGCCTGAGACTGAGTGCTTTTATTGCAAAGGGAAGGGTCACTGGAAGCGGAACTGCCCCAAATACTTAGCGGACAAGAAGGCCGGCAACACTAAAGGTATATGTGATATACATGTAATTGATGTGTACCTTACCAGTACTCGTAGTAACTCCTGGGTATTTGATACCGGTGCCGTTGCTCATATTTGTAACTCGCAGCAGGAGCTGCAGAATAAGCGGAGACTGGCGAAGGACGAGGTGACGATGCGCGTCGGGAATGGTTCCAAGGTTGATGTGATCGCCGTCGGCACGCTACCTCTACATTTACCCACAGGATTAGTTTTAAACCTTAATAATTGTTATTTAGTGCCAAGTTTGAGCATGAACATTGTATTTGGATCTCGTTTAATACGAGATGGCTACTCATTTAAATCCGAGAATAATGGTTGTTCTATTTATATGAGAGATATGTTTTATGGTCATGCCCCGATGGTCAATGGTTTATTCTTAATGAATCTCGAACGTAATGTTACACATATTCATAGTGTGAATACCAAAAGATGTAAAGTTGATAACGATAGTCCCACATACTTGTGGCACTGCCGCCTTGGTCACATTGGTGTCAAGCGCATGAAGAAACTCCATGCTGATGGACTTTTAGAGTCTCTCGATTATGAATCATTTGAAACATGCGAACCATGCCTCATGGGCAAAATGACCAAGACTCCGTTCTCCAGAACAATGGAGCGAGCAACCAACTTATTGGAAATTATACATACTGGTGTGTGTGGTCCAATGAGCGTTGAGGCTCGCGGAGGATATCGTTATGTTCTCACTCTCACTGATGACTTAAGTAGATATGGGTATGTCTACTTGATGAAACACAAGTCTAAGACCTTTGAAAAGTTCAAGGAATTTCAGAATGAAGTAGAGAATCAACATGACCGAAAGATAAAATTCTTACGATCAGATCGTGGAGGAGAATATTTAAGTCACGAATTTGGTACGCACTTAAGAAAATGTGGAATCGTTTCACAACTCACGCCGCATGGAACACCTCAGCGTAATGGTGTGTCCAAACGTCGTAATCGCACTCTATTGGATATGGTGCGATCTATGATGTCTCTTACCGATTTACCGCTATCATTTTGGGGATACGCTCGAGAGACAGCTACATTCACTTTAAATAAGGCTCCCTCTAAATCCGTTGAGACGACACCGTATGAATTATAGTTTAGGAAGAAACCTAAGCTGTCGTTTCTAAAAGTTTGGGGATGTGATGCTCATGTCAAGAAACTTCAACCTGAAAAGCTCGAACCCAAATCGGAAAAATGCGTCTTCATAGGATACCCTAAGGAAATGATTGGGTATACCTTCTACCTTAGATCCGAAGGCAAGATCTTTGTTGCCAAGAACAGATCCTTTCTGGAAAAAGAGTTTCTCTCGAAAGGAGTAAGTGGGAGGAAAGTAGAACTCGAGGAAGTACTACCTCTTGAACCGGAAAGTAGTGCAGCTTAGGAAAATGTTCCTGTGGTGCCTACACCGACTCGAGAGGAAATTAATGATGATGATCAAGGTACTTCGGATCAAGTTACTACTGAACTTCGTAGGTCCACAAGGACACGTTCCACACCAAAGTGGTATGGCAACCCTGTCCTGGAAATCATGTTGTTAGACAATGGTGAACTTTCGAAATATGAAGAAGCGATGGCAGGCCCAGATTCCAACAAATGGCTTGAAGCCATGCAATCCGAGACAGAATCCATGTATGAAAACAAAGTATGGACTTTGACAGACTTGCCCGATGATCAGCGAGCGATAGAAAACAAATGGATCTTTAAGAAGAAGACGGACACGGATGGTAATGTCACCATCTATAAAGCTCGACTTGTCACTAAGGGTTATCGACAAGTTCAAGGGGTTGACTACGACAAGACTTTCTCTCCCGTAGCAAAGCTGAAGGCCGTCCGAATCATGTTAGCAATTGCCGCATACTATGATTATGAGATATGGCAGATGGACGTCAAAACGGCATTCCTTAACGGCTATCTTAAGGAAGAACTGTATATGATGCAGCCAGAAGGTTTTGTCGATCCTAAGAATGCTAACAAGGTATGCAAGCTCCAGCGATGCATTTATGGGCTGGTGCAAGCATCTCAGAGTTGGAACATTCACTTTGATGAGATGATCAAAGCGTTTGGGTTTATGCAGACTTATGGAGAAGCCTGTGTTTACAAGAAAGTGAGTGGGAGCTCTGTAGCATTTATCATATTATATGTAGATGACATACTTTTGATGGGAAATGATACAGAATTCTTGGACAGCATTAAGGCCTACTTGAATAAGTGTTTTTCAATGAAGGACCTTGGAGAAGCTGCTTACATATTAGGCATCAAGATCTATAGGGATAGATCGAGACGCCACATAGGTCTTTCACAAAGCACATACCTTGATAAGATATTGAAGAAGTTCAATATGGATCAGTCCAAGAAAGGGTTCTTGCCTGTATTGCAAGGTGTGAGATTGAGCTCGGCTCAATGCCCGACCACGGCAGAAGATAAAGAAGAGATGAGTGTCATCCCCTATGCCTCAGCAATAGGATCTATTATGTATGCCATGCTGTGTACCAGACCTGATGTAAACCTTGCCGTAAGTTTGGTAGGAAGGTACCAAAGTAATCCCGGCAAGGAACACTGGACAGCGGTCAAGAATATCCTTAAGTACCTGAAAAGGACAAAGGACATGTTTCTCGTTTATGGAGGTGACGAAGAGCTCGTCGTAAAGGGTTACGTCGATGCTAGCTTCGACACAGATCTGGATGACTCTAAGTCACAAACCGGATACGTGTATATGTTGAATCGTGGAGCAGTAAGCTGGTGCAGTTGCAAGCAGAGCGTCGTGGCGGGATCTACATGTGAAGCGGAATACATGGCAGCCTCGGAGGCAGCGCATGAAGCAATATGGATGAAGGAGTTCATCACCGACCTAGGAGTCATACCCAATGCGTCGGGGCCGATCACTCTCTTCTGTGACAACACTGGAGCTATTGCCCTTACCAAGGAGCCTAGGTTTCACAAGAAGACCAGGCACATCAAGCGTCGTTTCAACTCCATCCGTGAAAATGTTCAAGATGGAGACATAGATATTTGCAAAGTACATACGGATCTGAATGTCGCAGATCCGTTGACTAAACCTCTTCCGCGAGCAAAACATGATCAACACCAGAACTCTATGGGTGTTCGATTCATCACAATGTAACTAGATTATTGACTCTAGTGCAAGTGGGAGACTGTTGGAAATATGCCCTAGAGGCAATAATAAAAGGATTATTATTATATTTCCTTGTTCATGATAATTGTCTTTTATCATGCTTTAATTGTATTATCAGGAAATCGTAATACACGTGTGAATACATAGACCACAACATGTCCCTAGTGAGCCTCTAGTTGACTAGCTCGTTGATCAACAGATAGTCATGGTTTCCTCACTATGGACATTGGATGTCTTTGATAACGGGATCACATCATTAGGAGAATGATGTGATGGACAAGACCCAATCCTAAGCATAGCACAAGATCATGTAGTTCGTTTTGCTAGAGCTTTTCCAATGTCAAGTATCTTTTCCTTAGACCATGAGATCGTGTAACTCCCGGATACCGTAGGAGTGCTTTGGGTGTACCAAACGTCACAACATAACTGGGTGACTATAAAGGTATATTACGGGTATCTCCGAAAGTGTCTGTTGGGTTGACACGGATCGAGACTGGGATTTGTCACTCCGTATGACGGAGAGGTATCACTGGGCCCACTCGGTAATGCATCATCATAATGAGCTCAAAGTGACCAAGTGTTTGGTCACGGGATCATGCATTATGGTACGAGTAAAGTGACTTGCCGGTAACGAGATTGAACAAGGTATTGGGATACCGACGATCGAATCTCGGGCAAGTAAAATATCGATTGACAAAGGGAATTGTATACGGGGTTGCTTGAAACCTCGACATCTTGGTTCATCCGATGAGATCATTGAGGAGCATGTGGGAGCCAACATGGGTATCCATATCCCGCTGTTGGTTATTGACCGGAGAGCGGTCTCGGTCATGTCTGCGTGTCTCCCGAACCCGTAGGGTCTACACACTTAAGGTTCGGTGACGCTAGGGTTGTAAAGATATTAGTATGCAGCAAACTGAAAGTTGTTCGGAGTCCCGGATGAGATCCCGAACGTCACGAGGAGTTCCGGAATGGTCCGGAGGTAAAGTATTATATATGGGAAGTAGAGTTTCGGCCATCGGGAAAGTTTCGGGGTTCACCGTTATTGTACCGGGACCACCGGAAGGGTCCCGGGGGTCCATCGGGTGGGGCCACCTATCCAGAAGGGCCCCATGGGCTGAATTGGGAGGGGAACCAGCCCCTGGTGGGCTGGTGCGCCCCCCTGGGCCCCCCTTTATGCCTAGGGTTGGGAACCCTAGGGGAGGGGGCGCCTCCACTTGCCTTGGGGGGCAAGTTTCCCCCCTTGGCCGCCGCCCCTCCTAGGAGATCCCATCTCCTAGGGCCGGCACCCCCTAGGGTCCCTATATAAAGAGGGGGGTGGGAGGGTAGCCGGAACCTGACACCTGGCGCCTCCCTTCCCCCCTTGCTACACCTCTCCATCCCGTAGTCGCTTGGCGAAGCCCTGCCAGATCCCTGCTGCATCCACCACCACGCCGTCGTGCTGCTGGATCTTCATCAACCTCTCCTTCCCCCTTGCTGGATCTAGAAGGAGGAGACATCACGCTGACCGTACGTGTGTTGAACGCGGAGGTGCCGTCCATTTGGCGCTAGGATCTCCTGTTATTTGGATCACGACGAGTATGACTCCCTCAACCCCGTTCTCTTGAATGCTTCCGCTCGGGATCTACAAGGGTATGTAGATGCACTCCTCTCTCTCGTTGCTAGATGAACTCATAGATTGATCTTGGTGAACGTAGGAAATTTTTTATTTTATGCAACGTTACCCAACACCCCTTCTTCCTGTGGATCAGGATCTGGCAACAAGTTTTGGGCTCTATCGTCGGATGGGGGCAAAGATTCTGACTCTGATTCTGACCTCCCTCCTCCTGCTCTGGTCCCCTCTCCTGCCTTGGTGTTGCCGCTATGTTTGGTGTCGTCGGGGCGGTCTAGGAAGTTTGCCCCAGGCGGGCGCGGCCAGCCGGCCTGTTCGAATGCGGTGGCCGGGTCTGGCTAGTTCCAGGTGCGGTGTGGCCATCGGCGGGGTCGTTCGGGGATGGCCCCCTCGCCTGTCCGCGCCATCCTTGGGTCTGTTGCGTCGTGTGCTGCTGGTTCGGCCTGCTCGCCCCTTTCCTCTCCGTCCTCGCTGCCGGAGGGCCGGCAGGGCTGGGTGCCGCTGCCGACGGCGGCGGTTGCTCCTTCTTCTCCTGGAACCCTAGATCGAGACCCTGGTCCTGGCCAGGAGGCTGGTGGGCCCCCTGCACCATCCTTTCTGCCCCTTCCTGGGCCTTCCCGCCCAATTGGGCCGCCTTTGCTTTCGTCTTCGTGTGACTTTGCCCCCTTATCCATTATGGGCCCTGGTCCTCTCTTGGCCCAATCGTTTCCTTCCCCTGTGTCAAGCCCAGCCCATGTGGCCCCTCCTGGCATGGCTAGCTCTGGCTATTTATGGGTACACAAGGGTGCGCCCCCCCCCATTCCTAGGGTTTCCTGCTTCTCTTTCTGATCTGCGCCGCTCTCGTTTGCACATCCCCACCTATCGCAGATCTCTTCCCCCTCCTCTTATCCCCCTCTCCTTCGCGGTCGTGATCGCCATGGATCGTTCGCGTGGGTCCTCGAGCAAGGCCATTTCGGGCCAGAAGCAGCGGCGGGAGGGTTCTGGCGATGGGGAGGCGGATCTGGAGCTCGAGGTGTCCCTCCGCTCAAAGCTTGAGGCTGAGCAGGTGGCTCGGTTGCAAGTGGCCCGCGATCGTGAGGCCTGGGCGGTGGGGGCCGAGTGGCTTCAGAGGGACGAGCACGCTCGGTCGGTAGTGGCGTCGGCGGTGGCTTCTGGGTCGGAGGCCCCTGGATCGGGTGGATCTGGGGCTGACCCCTGGGAAGACGTGGCGACTGCTGGCAGGGCTGGCCCTGTTGCTCCTCCTCCTCCTCCTCCTCCTCCTCCTCCTCCACGCGGCCCTCTTCCTCTGCCTTGCGGTGGCGGCCGGCCTGCTGGTGCCTCGTCGGGGCCCGGCGGCCCCCAGATGGGTCGCGGGGACGCTGGATCCTGCTCTTTCGGTCATCGCTCTTCAGTCTTTGGTCGTGGCTCCTCCTCCGCTGCCTTGGGCGATGGGATCCTGCCCCCTCCTCCTACTCCGTCGACTCGTCCGCCCCCTCCACTTTCCCAACCACCAAACCCTAACCTCGCGTGCTTCGCGTGCCATCAACCTGGCCACTTTTAATGCCGCTGTCTCAACCCACCCTTCTGTCTGATCTGTAGAGAATATGGCCATCTCACGGTTGATTGTCAAAACCGCCGCAAGCCTGCTGCTTTCAAGCTTTTCGGGCAAGGTCTCCCTGGCTGTTCCTTTTTTGCGCTCGACGGCGAGATCCCTCAGGTGGTGGTGGCCCCTGCGCTCTCTAATGCTGCTATCATTTCCATCAAAGACCACAAAATATCCTCCCAGACCCTCCTGGATGAACTCAAACTTTGGGATATGGAGGCTGGGACTGGCAGATTAGGAAGATCTCTGATTTCGACTTTGATGTGGTCTTCCCCTCCAAGAGAAGTCTCAAGATGATTTCCTCTTGCTCTAGCTTTACCTTACCTCTCAATCAACTTGTGGTGTCTGTCAAGGCTGCGTCCAATGGTGTTAAAGCTATCCCTTCTCTCTCGGAAACCTGGGTCCTCACCGATGATATTCCACCCTCTCTGTGATCTGTTGATTTTTTCATGGCCTATGGGGTTCTGGTCGGCAAGCCCATCATGGTGGACACGGAGTCTCTGTCTGTCCTTGGCCCTGTCCGTCTCAAGATATGGGCGGTGGATCCCCTATGCATTCATGGGTCAGTTGATGTTTTCCCCTCGTCTGACGGGTTTAGGCTGCGGGTTCGTGTGGAGTGTGGCGCCAACCTGTAGGATCAAAAGTATGTCTAGAGGGGGGGTGATTAGACTACTTGACCAAATAAAAACTTAGCCTTTTCCCAATTTTAATTCTTGGCAGGTTTTAGCAACTTTAGCACAAGTCAAGCAATCAACCTACACATTCAATTCTAGAGTATAGCAGCGGAATTTAACACATTGCATATGAAGGTAAAGGGGAGGAGTTTGAGGAGGCAAACTCAATTGGAGACACGGAGATTTTTGAGCCGTGGTTCCGATAGGTGGTGCTATCGTACATCCATGTTGATGGAGACTTCAACCAACGAAGGTTAATGGTTGCGTGAGTCCATGGAGGGCTCCACCCATGAAGGGTCCACGAAGAAGCAACCTTGTCTATCCCACCATGGCCGTCACCCACGAAGGACTTGCCTCACTAGGGGTAGATCTTCACGAAGTAGGTGATCTCCTTGCCCGTACAAACTCCTTGGTTCAACTCCACAATCTTGTTGGAGGCTCCCAAGTGACACCTAGCCAATCTAGGAGACACCACTCTCCAAGAAGTAACAAATGGTGTGTTGGTGATGAACTCCTTGCTCTTGTGCTTCAAATGATAGTCTCCCCAACACTCAACTCTCTCTCACAGGATATGGATTTGGTGGAAAGAAGATTTGAGTGGAAAGCAACTTGGGGAAGGCTAGAGATCAAGATTCATATGGTAGGATTGGAATATCTTGACCTCAACACAAGTGTAGGTGGTTCTTTCTCAGAAAATATAAGTTGGAAGTGTAGGCATGTTCTGATGGCTCTCTCCATGAATGAAGAGGGGGTGGAGGGGTATATATATCCTCCACACAAACTCTAACCATCACACACAACTTAGCAATCTCGGTGGGACCGAATTGAGAAACTCGGTCAGACCGATTCAGTAAATCTAGTGACCGTTAGGATTTCAGTGGGACCGACATGCAACTGGGTAGGACCGATATGGTTAGGGTTAGGGCATAACGTAATATCGGTGAGACCGATTACACAAACTTGGTGAGACCGATTTTGGTAATAAGCTAACCAGAGAGTTGGTCAGATAAACTTGGTGGGACCGATTCGCTCATCTCGGTGGGACTGAAACATTAGGAAAGGGAAACAGAGAGTTTACATTGCAATCTCGGTGGGACCGAAACGCTACGAAGGGAAACATAGAGATTACAATCCCATCTCGGTGAGACCGAGATCCCTATCGATGAGACTGATTTGCCTAGGGTTTGTGGCAGTGGCTATGACATCTGGACTCAGTGGCGCCGGATAGAAAGAATCGGTGGGGCCGAGTTTGACTTTTGGTTTAGGTCATATGTGGATGTGAGAAAGTAGTTGAGGGCTTTGGAGCATATCACTAAGCATTTTGAGCAAGAACCTCATTAAGCAACACCTCATCCCTCCTTGATAGTATTGGCTTTTCCTATAGACTCAATGTGATCTTGGATCACTAAAATAGAAAATATAGAGTCTTGAGCTTTGAGCTTGAGCCAATCCTTTTGTCCTTAGCATTTTGAGGGGTCCACTTTTCTCATCCATGCCATGCCAATCATTGAGCTCTCCTGAAATAATTATCTTGGAATAACATTAGCTCAATGAGCTATATGTTGTTAGGAATTACCAAAACCACCTAGGGATAGTTGCACTTTCATTCTCCCCCTTTTTGGTAATTGATGACAACATATAGATCAAAGCTTTGACAAATGATAATAAGATTGAAAAATGTTGTCGCTTTGAGAAGTATCTGAAAAGCAAGAGCTCCCCCTAAATTTGTGAATAGTTTAAGATTTGCTTTGGACTGCAAATGCACAATGAGTTAGGATCATGGGTTACTCTTCCTTGTCACATACATCTTGGTGGAGCGCTCAAAATGATAATAATTAAATACATGCACTCATCACCAAGAAAAGTGAATGATCATATGGGGATATAAGAGATAATATCATCCAATCAAGCAATAATGTAGTATAGCATATGATCAAACACATGATCATCCAAGTATCACACAAAGGCATAGAGTATCTCAAACGAGCAAACAAATAAAGTTCAACCACCAAAAACAAGAGAGAACAAAAGCAACACTCTCTCTCGAAGCCTATGATCTATACATTTTCTCCCCCTTTGGCAACAAGTTAGCAAAAAATTCATAAAAAATGCATAGTGCTAAAACGACTCTCAGGCTTGGTCTTGATGAGGTGGTGTAGAAATGACTCCAATGATGAAGGAATCAGTTGAGGTTGATGGAGCTGGTGGAGTGGCTACTGGAGCCGGTGGCACTGAAGCTGTTGCTGGTGCAGATGAAGTTGCTCTGGTGTCTGTAACTGGCACTGCAGTAGATCTCTGACCTCTTGGCACTCTAGCAAATGCTTCTGTGGTAAACTTGCCCTTCTTCTCCTCCACTTCTTCCTGTAGTTGCTCAACAACTGACTGTATCTCAGTGACCTTCACATCTAAATCATAGAACTTCTGCTCTATGATTCTCTCCAAGCTCTCCTGGTTTTGTGTCAGGGTGGCCAAACCCTTCTCAATCCTTAGAGTGGAGGCAATGAAGTAGCCAAGCTGATCTTGCTTGCTCTTCAGGAAATACTAAGATGCCTCATCAATAGTTGGCATCTTTGCGTCCTTCTCAGTCCTTGCTTTCTCCTTCTTTTCTTGTGCTTGCACATATGATGGTTCATTCTCATCCATCACTACAGTGTTGTCCTCAAAGTCTGGGTAGATGGGCAGGTGTTCCTTGTCCAAGAGATAAGTTTCAGTTCCCATCTTGGAGTTGATAAGCTCCTGAATCTGTGGGGCATACCCACAACTCCTCTTCTGATCAGCAGCAGTCCTCTTGATAGTTTCTACAATTAGGCTCATGACTTTGAACTTTTGAGGCACATCAAATATGTGAAGTAGGTTAATTGCATGGCCTCTGATCATCTTGTGATCACCTGACTTTGGCAACAGTGTGTGCCTTAGGATCCAATTGATTGTTGGCAATCCTGACAACAGATAATGTACTGATCCAAACTTATGTGTCTCAAGTGCAGCATCTGGGATCTCTCTGTACATATGTGCCATGGAGTTGTGATCCTTCTTCTTCTTGGCATAGACATCCATGTCATCCTCATTCCCCTTAGGAGCATTGATCAATTTTTCCCATTCTTCAACTGATGATTGGTACCTAGTACCTTCAGACATCCAGACAATCCTTCCATCTGGGTAGAAATGAGCTGTGGAGTAGAACTGCATAATAAGCTCATCATTCCACTTTGTGAGCTTCTGCCCAACAAAGTTCTCTACCCCACAAGACTTGAAACTATCATAAACTCTAGGATAGTGCTCTTCATTGTTTCTGATGTACTTCCAGTCCACCCATCTCATATCATAGACTATAGGCTTCTTGTCAAGCAGCACTGTCTCATAGAAATCTTGTTGTTCCTTTGTATGGAACCTGTGGTCCACAACAGTCCTTCTCTTGACAGCAAGGGATCTGTCAATCTCCACTGTCTAAGTCCTGCATCCTTCATGAGCTTCATGTCCTCAGCTACTGGATGAGCATCATTGTGATCTGGAATTTTGGGCTTCAACTTCCTCAAGACATGTGACTCATCATCTTCTTCTTCTTCTATAGCAGCTTCAGGCACTGGGGCCTTGTTCTTCTCTGCAGCAGGAATACTCCTGGTGTTCCTCTTGGGTGCAGCTGCCTTGGGAGCTTCTTTGGGCTTTGATGGAGCAGCCACTGATCGTATAACATCTCCCATAAGCTTTTGAGATTTAAGTGCTAGTGCAGCAACCTCTTCCTCTTCTTCCATCATAGAGGGTTTTCCAACTACTCTGGCCATAGTCTTTTTAGCTCTTTCTTTCCTTTTCTTCTCAGCCACTACTTGCTCTTTGGGTTCAGATCCCAAACTCTCTTGAGTTGTTCCTCTGACCTTCAACATAGGAGTCCTCTTGGCTGGAACTTTCCTGTTCATACTAGGCTTAATGGCAGCAGATGTGCCATATTCCTTCTTCATCACCTTCCTAGATGTGGCCTCATCCTCATCTGCCACATATTCCTCATCTTCAGAATCTGAGGTTCTCTTCTTTCTGGCCTTGGTGGCTGCCTTTGGCAAGTTGCTGGGTGTGCTCCTGCTACCCTCATCTGAGGTACTGGAGGGACAAGTGCCCTCACTCAAGTGAACTCGCTCTTCAGCTCTGTTCTGACTGTCACTTTGATCTGACATAGTGCAAACTCTGACAGCAGACCCTGTGAATAGATATAGATGAGATAGAGGGGATGAGCATCACAAAGCACAGAAGTTTTTGCAAAAGAATGAGTCAAAAACTTAGTTTTAGTTTTCCACAGAAAGCATTTCGGATCTACCGATTTGTAAACTTGGTGATACCGAAGCAGCTTTTGGAACCTAAACTAGTGAACTCGGTCAGACCGAGTCACAGTTCGGTGGCACCAAGACTGCTAGGGTTTCACAAAGTTCTGAACTCGGTCACACCAATTTGCAATTCTCGGTCAGACCGGGAATCACATGTGCAATGGCCTAAGCCAAATCGGTGGAACCGATTTCTACAACTCGGTTGGTCCGAGATGATTTCGACAGAAACCTAACCCTAAGTTCAATCAAAACTAATCTATTTCGCTGGATAGGATGATCTCAATCGTGGCAAGATACAAGGCAAAACAATGTGCTAGGAATCGGAGTGAGATTAGCACAAGGATCAAGTACATACCCTAAGTGCGGCGGTGGACTTCCTATGGCGGCAACGGCGGAGACGATTCCCGTTGATGGCAGCGGAGACCAGCGGTGGGAGGCGGCTGGCGATGAGGAGGACGATCCGGAGACCCAGGGAGGCAGAGCAGGCTGAGCACGGGCAAAGGGATTCGGAGAAATTTCCAAATTTTGGCCCGGGGGTATATATAGCCTGACCCTGTCGGTGTGACCGAGTGGAACGACTCGGTGGCACCGAGATGCATAACTGCAAGCAGTTGCTGCAACTCGGTGTGACCGAAAAGTTCAAATCGGTTGCACCGAGATTGAAAACCTAGATCAACTAAGTGTGACACCCCAAAAATTTGGCCTTGTTTTAATGATTTAAAATTTTTCCAAGAATTAAAAACTTTGGATTTCTGAGCTCCATTTTGATTTTTAAATCATTTCCTTCCCTGTCATGATGAGTTTTTCCCAAAGAGAAAACTTTTCAAATATGTTTTTGGACTTGTTTAACCTCTCAAGAAAAAACCTTCCTTTTATCGGTATAACTAATTAACTAATTTAATTGCTTGATCTTTATTTTCTTGAAAATGGATTTTCAAGGTTAAATGGCCATATTTGAACTACAACCATTTGATAGATTCACTTAAAATTCCCACAAAAATTTGGAGATGTCAAGTGATGTTTTTAAATCACTTTTATGCAAAAATATATTTCATTCATGAAATATTTTGAGCCCTACACTCAATTTTTCTTCTCTGGTCCAGAGTGCATTTTGCACTGCAACCCATTTAAATATTTCTTTAAAACTTCTACCAAAATTAGGGAAGGTCAGTAGGAGCATATTATTCCACTTTGTGCAAAAAACCTAGGGTTGTTCTTTGAAAATTTTGAGTGAATCAACCTCTTTTCCATTCTGGTCCAATTTGAGGATTTGTACAGCAACCACCATTTTAGTTGCTCCTATATCCATGATTACTTTTTCTACTGGTAGTCCCCCTTGCCAAACCCTTAAGTCCAGGAGAGTGGACCCATTGGATGATTCTAAGTGCTTGCAACAATGCCATTTGCTTTCTGTCCAGAATTGAAGTTTTGTTAAACTTACACTAGCAAGTTTCTGCTTTTGGCCAACTAACCCCACCACCCTCTTGTACATCTGAAGAGACTTCCATCTGGAGTTTTTGACCACTCCAAGACCCGCCTAAGTGCCCTTAGCATTTTGTCAAACACCCTACGGGCATGATCTGTTTTGACATGAGTTTTGGCATTGCACTGTGAACCTGATCTCCTGACCAAACCAGCTTGTCCACTGATCCCCTTGCGAGCCCAAACCTAGACCTGCTAACTCCCAGCCTCAACCAAGCGCTCTGGAGTGCCATGGCATTTCGCCGAGCATCTGGTGTGCGTGTGCTGGGCGCGCCCAGAGCGCGCATATTGCAGCCGCGCACACGAGCCGCCGCGTCGCCCCCCTGTCTTGGCCCACACTGCAGAACCTTGCCACGCACTCCCTGCCTCACCACAACACGCCAGCCCGCCCTGGCGCCCTACAGCGCCACCGCCAGAGCACTTTTGGCGGCACGCCGGCGTCGGCAGTGCGCCTCTGCCACGGGCAGCGCCGCCCAAGCCTCGCCCGCTCGCCACCTGGGCCCTGGAGCAGTGCGAGCTCATCCGCAAGCGTGTCTGCTAGCCCTCGTCGCCGCCACGTCGCCCTAGCTACAGAGAGGCGGTTCGCCGGAGAGCTTATCCACGACCGCCGCGGAACCGCCTTTCCACGCTATAAAAGGGGATCCCGAGCCCCTCTGAGCACGCACGCAACCTCAGGCTACCCCCGTGGAACCCCCATAGCCCGCAATCGCCAGGGAAACGCCGCCTTCTTCATCTCCGGCAACTCCTGCCGCCGCCGCGAAGCTCGCTGCCGGCAGCTCCCTCCGTCCCCACCGGCCTGGCAACCACCGGGATGACCGCACTGGAGTGGCGCATCCATCCCCGCCCTTGGGGCCCCGCGAGGAGCCGCCAGTCGCCGGCGACGATCGCCGGAGCTCCGCCTCCGCTCGGGACAGAGGAAGGAGAGGGAGAGAGAGACTAGTCAAACCTGACTAGTGGGCCCCGTGGACCCACTGTCAGTGACCCACTCCGTCGCCACGCGTGTTTAAGTGAAGACGTAATCCACCCAGTACGTTTTCCCCGCTCCGAAAGCGTATTTCTATCTAAAACGTTTTCTTTTCTGTTTTATTTTAAAAACAGATTTGACCAAATCTTTGACTGGCTATAACTTTTTAAATATAACTCCAAATGAGTTGATTCTTTTTCCTACCTTCCTCAAATTTGGTCTAGTTTATTTTAAGATTTAATTGAAAAAATTTCAAACAACTTTTTTGTACTGTTTTTGAAATGTGTGTTAATTCAAATATATTTTAAATAGGATTTTTGAAGAGAGGAGAAATATTTCAAGTTTTGGAGTGCACCCTGCCTTTCCACACATTGAAGGCAAGCATTCTGAATCCCGGCATAATATTTTTGGTGTGATCGTTGATACATTATAACACCACCGCATTTCGAAGGACTTGTTATTTCATGTGATATGATCATATGCATGGGTGCATGTTATTAATTTCCATGCTGTTGGAAATGGACACACTTGTGATGATAATCACCCTCATGTGCCTTGCATGCATACCGGCAGGGACCCGGGAAAACCTCTGCCTTGGGTAGGCATGAGTTTGTCGCCGGTCTCCGTCGGGATGGTTATGTCTGGTATGGCATGGCAAGGTGATATGAGCGGTGACTCTGTTGAATGAAATATATTCGTTATACTAAACATGCAGGGAACACTTAAACCTCTTGAGTCGACCGTAGATCGAGTCTTGTGCCAGTAACCCCCATACTTGTTTCGTACTACCACTCGTCTCTACAGCAAGTAGAGTACGGTTCAGTAAGTTGTCAACCTCTTTCTAACACACACCGTATAGAGAGGCCATGGTGGAAGATACCGGTTGTAGCTGGTAGGCAGGCCACCTGGTCCGGGGGCATGGGTGTTTCCGGTTGGGACCGAGAGGGGAGGCCACCCCTTAGAGCGCGCGATATAAATTTGATCCCATGCTACGCGAGGTTGTAGCCTCCCCACTTAGAGTTTGCTTAACAGGTGTCGTGGGTGATTCCAGACATGTGTGAGATAAGCTGGTGTGTGCAAGTTAGGTGGTTTTCAACAAAAAGACCGTAGACGGAATTAGTCCCGATGGACTAAAGAAATCCGTTACTCGTGGGTAAAGAGTACACCCTCTGCAGAGATTAAACCTATTCGAATAGCCGTGTCCATGGTTAAGGATTACAATCTGGGATGGGTCAGGTATCGGTCTTAGTGTCGGTCTTCGGAGGTGAAACGGTTAACCAGAAATGGAATTACTACTCGTGACTTGTGATAACTATGATTATTATTATTGTTGACTACCGTGATATTATTGTTATTATCGAGTATCTCTGGGATGGTTCTACCTCCGGGATATTCATTATGATTGTTTATTTTAAAGCCCTTTATGTGGTGTCGCTCAGACGCCCGACTGTGGCATTTCTTTTAAAGCCCTTTATGTGGTGTCGCTCAGACGCCCGGCTGTGGCATTTCTTTTAAAGCCCTTTATGTGGTGTCGCTTAGACGCCCGGCTGTGGCATTTCTTTTAAAGACCTTTATGTGGTGTCGCTCAGACGCCCGACTGTGGCATTTCTTTTAAAGCCATTTATGTGGTGTCGCTTAGACGCCCGACTGTGGCATTTCTTTTAAAGCCCTTTATGTGGTGTCGCTCAGACGCCCGACTGTGCCATTTCTTTTAAAGCCCTTTATGTGGTGTCGCTCAGACGCCCGACTGTGGCATTTCTTTTAAAGCCCTTTATGTGGTGTCGCTCAGACGCCCGACTGTGGCATTTCTTTTAAAGCCCTTTATGTGGTGTCGCTCAGACGCCCGACTGTGGCATTTCTTTTAAAGCCCTTTATGTGGTGTCGCTAAGACGCCCGACTGTGGCATTGCTTGTTATTTGTTTCATAAATTTTAATACTACCATGTTATTGCATTTTTATAAATAACTTGCTTGCACGCATCAGAGTTTCTTTTATCTTTTGTGACTGACGTCATGAGCATAAAATATTTTTAGCACATCATTGTTATATTATACTTGTGTTCATGATGTTTGCGAGTACATTCAAAGTACTCACTGGCTTGTCCCTGGCTATTGTCTCGGCCAGATTTTCTTGCTCGGAGAGGAGCGACGCGATGCCAGCCCCGGAACCCACACAATGGAGATAGCAGCCTCGCGAAGATAGGAGTTAACCTGGTCAGCTGTTCCCGTGGGAAATGGAGTCCATAGACACTGATGATCCACAAACCGCTTCCGCCATCAACCACTAGAAACCATTTGTTGTACCCACAGGCCAGAATGGTCTTGTACTACATATGTTGTATTCTGCTTGGAATTTCTGTATCAAGTTGGAGCCTCATCAGCTAACAGTAATCCTGGGGCTGATGAGCACGACGGTCTTTTCTGGAAATTTATGCCCGGAAAACCGGTCGTGGCACTAAGTGATCTCGGTATGACCGAAATGGATGAATCGGTCAGACCGAAACACACAAAGAAGTTTTCGAAGTTTAAGTCTATGACGAATCAGGGACTCCAAGTGCTCCTCACACAGAGTGGTTCGAATCCGACTTGATCAAACTCTGTGATATAGCATGAATAGAGTTTGAGACAAGAATAGCATAGATATCTAGAGAAGGTTCTTAGGCATTCTTGTCCATCCACTTGATAAAAGAAAAAGAAGCCAAACAAGCAAAACAACAAGTGGATGTCCTCGAATGAGTAAAATATGCAAATGACATGCTCACACAATAAAATGGCAGATAAAATATGTGACAAAGCATGCACAACCAATTCTAGCATCTATCAAGCAATTGGCGATGACTAGGTCATCTATATATGAGTATATTGACTTAGGAGTCAAATGAGAACATTTGATCATAGGTCATACTCATCGTTTAAGCTCAAGTGGTGTTGCCACTTTTACATAATGCATTGATGTGTTCACATCATTAGAGTTGCTTTAGCTCAATTCTTAGAGTAAAGCTCCCCCTAGATGTGAGATCCCCCCTAAGAGGGATGAACTAACCTTGGGTTTTGTCGATGATGACTTCATGTCGGTGTTGAAGATGTGGATGCTCTATGTTGATGTAGATCTTTTGGAGCAATCCTTTGGAGTGAGTTGCACTTTCAATACCTACACGGGTTAGTCCCACAAGGAACAAACAAGGATATCCATAGACATAGAGTGATGCACACACAAGAAGATGTCTATGAAAGCATTGGGTTACCTTGTCCCTTGTCTTACCAACTAGAGGGTTTGTGACTCCATGAACTAGTGCAAGATGTGGAAGTTGGTTGCACTTGTCCTCGCCAAAATGATAAGAGTGAAGTATGTTGGCGAAGTCACCCTCAAGAATTCTCTAGTTCTTCTTCTTCGGGATCCACACCATCTTGATGGGAATCCTTGGAGTTGTAGTCGTACTTGATGAAGTAGAACTTGATGTAGTCTTGGGAACCCACTTGACCAAGGCCTTAGGAGCTTCTTCAAATGCATCAATCTCCTCTTGAAGCTTGTCCTTGCCTTTCTGTTTGTGGTCTTGTGGTGGAAGATCATCTTGAGCTTGTGTCCCTTTGAAAGAAGTAGGATCATACTTTTCTTGTTGAGGAACAAACTTCGTCTTGGGGTATTGATCTTCTTCCCACTCAACTCCATTGGTATTGAACTTTCATTCAAAATGAACACCTTGGTTCTTCTGGTGCCTTCCTTGCTTGTGTACAATTTCCTCGAATTGCTTACTTCCGGCAAGGCTCTTGTAAACACCTTTCTCTATAATTCCCTTCAATAAGTTGTTTTCTTGCTCAAGTGTAACTTGGCTAAGAGAATCATTAGTGGAATCAAGAGAACTACTAGAAGCAACAACATTGGATTTAGCATGATGATTGTTGTTACTACTAGAGGAAGAATCTTTCTTGTTCTTGTTACTAGACTTGACTTGAGGCATGTAAGTAGATAGGAGTAAACGCTTGGCAATGTAAGAAGAACTTTTCTTGCGAAGATCATCATTGATAGCCTTTAAAAACTCATGTTCTTGCTCAAGGTTGAACTTTTCAAAACGTAATTTCTCATGAGTCCTTAAAAGTTCTCGATGATCTCCTAAGATAGTTTCATGAGCTAACTTAAGAGTGTTTAGTTCTTTAGTTAGAAGCTCAATCTTCTCCTTATCATTGTCACTCGTTTTTATCTTGATTAGCATGACTAATTGATGTTTCATCATAGTATTCATCACTAGAGTTGTCAACAAGTAAATCATCATCACCTAGCAAGTCATCTTCATCACTATTGAAATCAACATACTCAGGGTGTAATACCTTTGGGCCTTTAGCCATGAAGCATCTTCCAAGTCCTTCATTTGGTGAATCAAATATGTCGTAGGAGTTGTGCTACGTCTTGAGCTTGCGTTGGTTTTCCTTGAAGAGGAAAGGGTGATGCAACAATAGTAGCGTAAGTATTTCCCTCAGTTTTTGAGAACCAAGGTATCAATCCAGTAGGAGGCTCCTCACAAGTCCCACGCACCTACACAAATAAACAAAGAACTCGCAACCAATGCGATAAAGGGGTTGTCAATCCCTTCACGACCACTTGTGAAAGTGAGATCTGATAGAGATAAGATTATAAGATAAATATATTTTTCGTATTTTATAATATAGATGCAGAAAATAAAGATGCAAATGAAAGTAGATTGGAAGCAAATATGATAAGAGATAGATCCGGGGGCCATAGGTTTCACTAGAGGCTTCTCTCAAGATAGCATAAGTATTACGGTGGGTGAAAAAATTACTGTCGAGCAATTGATAGAAAAGCGAATAATTATGAGATTATCTAGACATGATCATGTATATAGGCATCACGTCCGCAACAAGTAGACCGACTCCTGCCTGTATCTACTACTATTACTCCACACATCGACCGCTATCCAGCATGCATCTAGAGTATTAAGTTCATAAGAATAGAGTAACGCATTAAGCAAGATGACATGATGTAGAGGGATAAACTCAAGCAATATGATATAAACCCCATCTTTTTATCCTCGATGGCAACAATACAATACGTGTCTTGCAAGCCTTTCTGTCACTGGGTAAGAACACCACAAGATTGAAACCAAAGCAAAGCACTTTTCCCATGGCAAGAAAGATCAATCTAGTAGGCCAAACCAAACCGATAATTCGAAGAGACTTGCAAAGATAACTCAATCATATAAAAGAATTCAGAGAAGATTCAATTATTTTTCATAGATAAACTTGATCATAAACCCACAATTCATGGGATCTCGACAAACACACCGCACAATAGATCTCCACAAGAGAGGGGGAGAACATCGTATTGAGATCCAAAAAGAGAGAAGAAGCCATCTAGCTAATAACTATGGACCCGAAGGTTTGTGGCAAACTACTCACAACTCATCAGAAGGGCTATGGTGTTGATGTAGATGCCCTCCATGGTGGAATCCCCCTCCGGCAGAACACCAGCGACGGCTCCAAGATTGGATCTCACGGATACAAAAGGTTACGGTGGCGGAAATATTTCTTTTGTGGCTCCCTGGATGTTTTTGGGGTATGTTGATACGTCCATTTTGCATCATGCTTTTATATCAATATTTATTGCATTATGGGATGTCATTACACATTATATCTCAATATTATGGCTATTCTGTCTTATTTTACAAGGTTTACCATGAAGAGGGGGAATGCCGGTAGCTGGAATTCTGGCTGGAAAAGGAGCAAACGTTGGAAACCTATTCTGCACAACTCCAAAAGTCCTGAAACTCCATGAAACAACTTTTTGGATTTATTAAGAATTTATGAGTGAAAGAAATAGGCCAAGGGGCCCACACCCTGTCCAGGAGACAGGGGGCGCCCCCCTGTAGGGCGCGACCCCTATCTCCTGGACCCCCTGGTGGGCCTCCGGCGTCCATCTTCTGCTATATCATCACTCTTACCCTAGAAAAAATCGGGGGCAAGCTTACGAGACGAAACTCCACCGCCACGAGGCGTAACCTTGGCGGAATCAATCTAGGGCTCTGGCGGAGCTGTTCTGCCGGGGACACTTCCCTTCGGGAGGGGGAAATCATCACCAACGTCATCACCAACGATCCTCTCATCGGGAGGGGGTCAATCTCCATCAACATCTTCACCAGCAGCATCTCCTCTCAAAACCCTAGTTCATCTCTTGTATCCAATCTTGTATCAGAACCACAAATTGGTACCTGTGGGTTGCTAGTAGTGTTGATTACTCCTTGTAGTTGATGCTAATTGGTTTACTTGGTGGAAGATCATATGTTCAGATCATTTATGCATATTATTACTCCTATGATTATGAACATGAATATGCTTTGTGAGTAGTTACGTTTGTTCTTGAGGACATGGGTGAAGTCTTGCTATTAGTAGTCATGTGAATTTGGTATTCCTTCGATATTTTGATGAGATGTATGTTGTCTTTCCTCTAGTGGTGTTATGTGAACATCGACTACATGACACTTCACCATTATTTGGGCCTAGAGGAAGGCATAGGGATGTAATAAGTAGATGATGGGTTGCTAGAGTGACATAAGCTTAAACCCTAGTTTATGCGTTGCTTCGTTAGGGGTTGATATGGACCCATATGTTTAATGTTGTGGTTAGGTTTACCTTAATACTCCTTTTTGTAGTTGCGGATGCTTGCAATAGGGGTTAATCATAAGTGGGATGTTTGTCCAAGTTAGGGCAGTACCCAAGTGCCGGTCCACCCACATATCAAATTATCAAAGTACCGAACCTGAATCTTACGAACGTGATGAAAACTAGCTTAACGATAATTCCCAATGTGTCCTCGGGAGCTCCTTCCTCATTATTAGAATTTGTCCAGGCTTATCCTTTGCTACATAAAGGATTGGGCCACCTTGCTGCAATTTATTTACTTTCTTCTCATTACTATTTATCTTATCACAAAACTATCTATCACCTACTATTTCAGTGCTTGCAGAGAAAACCTTACTGAAAACTGCTTATCATTTCCTTCTGCTCCTCGTTGGGTTCGACACTCTTACTTATCGAAAGGACTACTATAGATCCCCTACACTTGTGGGTCATCAAGACTCTTTTCTGGCGCCGTTGCCGGGGAGCATAGCGCTTTTGGTGAGTGGAACTTGGTAAGGAAACATTTATATAGTGTGCTGAAATTTTCTGTTACTTGTCACTATGGAAACTAATCCTTTGAGGGTCTTGTTTGGGGTATCTTCACCCCAACCAGAAGAGCAATGAGATGCTCCTCAACCTACTGAACCTTATGAAAATATTCACTTTGAGATTCCTTCGGGTATGATAGAAAAACTGCTAGCTAATCCTTTTGCAGGAGACAGAACATTGCATCCCGACTTACACCTTATCTTTGTGGATGAAGTTTGTGGATTATTTAAGCTTGCAGGTATCCCCGATGATGTTGTAAAAAGGAAGGTCTTCCCATTATCTTTGAAGGGAGATGCAATGACATGGTATAGGCTATGTGATGATACGAGATTTTGGAATTATAAGCGACTGAAGTTGGAATTTCACCAGAAGTTCTATCCTATGCATCTCGTTCATCGTGATCGTAATTACATATATAATTTCTGGCCTCGCGAAGGAGAAAGCATCGCTCAAGCTTGGGGGAGGCTTAAGTCAATGTTATATTAATGCCCCAATCACGAGCTCTCTCGGGAAATGATTATTCAGAATTTTTATGCTCGGCTTTCTCTTGATAATCGCAACCTGCTCGATACTTCCTATGCTGGTTCCTATATGCTGAAGACTATTGATTTTAAATGGGACTTATTGGAAAGAATTAAACGCAACTCTGAAGATTGGGGTTCCGACGATGGTAAGGAGTCAGGTATGACACCTAAGTTCGATTGTGTTAAATCTTTTATGGATACCGATGCTCTCCGTGGATTTAGCTCTAAGTATGGACTTGACTCTGAGATAGTAGCTACTTTTTGTGTAACTTTTGCTACTCACGTTGATCTCCCTAGAGAGAAGTGGTTTAAATATAATCCTTCTGTTGAAGTGAAAGTAGTTGCACCTATTACAGTCGAAGAAAAGACTATTACATATAGTGATCCTATTATTCCTACCGCTTATGTCGAAAAACCTCCTTTTCCTGTTAGGATAAAAGATCATGTTAAAGCTTCGACTGTTGTTCATAAGAGTAATACTAGGACTTATACACCTCCTGAGCAAATTAATGTTGAACCTGGTATTGCTATGATTAAAGATCTCTTGGATGAGGACTTAGATGGGCATGTTATCTCTTTCTTGGGTGAAACTGCTAATATTGCTAGACCCGATACTAAGACACATAGACCTGTTGTAGGCACGCTTGTTATTTCTGTTAAAGTAGGAGATCATTGTTATCATGGTTTATGTGATATGGGTGCTAGTGCTAATGCGATACCTTATGATCTTTATAAAGAAATTATGCACGATATTGCACCTATTGAATTAGAAGACATTGATGTTACTATTAAGCTTGCTAATAGGGACACCATTAAACCTATTGGGATTGTTAGAGATGTTGAAGTCTTGTGTGGGAAGATTAAATACCCTGCTGATTTTCTTGTTCTTGGTTCGCCACAAGATGATTTTTGTCCCATTATTTTTGGTAGACCCTTCTTGAATACTGCTAGTGCTAAGATTAATTGTGAAAAGAATATTGTCACTGTTGGCATAGATGGTATGTCTCATGAGTTTAATTTCGCTAAGTTTAGTAGACAACCTCATGAAAGGGAACTACCTAGTAAGGATGAAATTATTGGTCTTGCTTCCATTGCTGTTCCTCCAACTGATCCGTTAGAACAATATTTGTTAGGCCATGAAAACAATATGTTTATGAAGGAAAGGGAAGAAATAGATGAAGTGTTCCTTAAACAAGAACCTATGCTAAAACATAACCTTCCTGTTGAAATTCTTGGGGATACCCCTCCACCCAAGGGTGATCCCATGTTCGAACTCAAACCCTTACCTGATAATCTCAAGTATGCTTATCTTGATGAAAAAGAAATATATCCTGTTATTATTAGTGCTAACCTTTCAGAGAAAGAAGAAGAAAGATTATTGAAAACTCTGAAGAAGCACCGAGCTGCTATTGGATATACTCTGGATGATCTTAAGGGCATTAGTCCCACATTATGTCAACACAAAATTTCTGTGGAGAAAGATGCCAAACCAGTTAGAGATCCTCAAAGACGATTAAACCCCAAGATGAAGGAACTGGTGAGGAAGGAGATTCTAAAACTCCTTGAGGCAGGTATTATTTATCCCATTGCTGATAGTGAATGGGTAAGCCCTGTCCATTATGTCCCTAAAAAGGGAGGTATTACCGTTGTTCCTAATGATAAAGATGAATTGATCCCGCAAATAACTATTACAGGCTATAGGATGGTAATTGATTTCCGTAAGTTAAATAAAGCTACTAAGAAAGATCATTACCCTTTACCTTATATTGATCAAATGCTAGAAAGGCTATCCAAACACACACATTTTTGCTTTCTAGATGGTTATTCTGGTTTCTCTCAAATACCTGTGTCCGCGAAGGATCAATCTAAAACTACTTTTACTTGCCCTTTTGATACTTTTGCTTATAGACGTATGCTTTTTGGTTTATGTAATGCACCTGCTACCTTTCAAAGATGCATGATGGCTATATTTTCTGATTTTTGTGAAAAGATTTGTGAGGTATTCATGGATGACTTCTCCATCTATGGATCCTCTTTTGATGATTGTTTGAGCAACCTTGATCGAGTTTTGCAGAGATGGGAAGACACTAGTCTCGTCCTAAATTGGGAAAAGTGTCACTTTAAGGTTAATGAAGGCATTGTCTTGGGGCACAAGATCTCCAAGAGTGGTATTGAAGTTGATAAAGCCAAAGTTGATGCTATTGAAAAGATGCCATGTCCCAAGGACATAAAAGGTATAAGAAGTTTCCTTGGTCATGCCGGATTTTATAGGAGGTTCATTAAGGACTTTTCTAAAATCTCTAGGCCTCTGACTAATTTATTGCAAAAAGTTATTCCTTTTTTCTTTGATGATGATTGTGTAGAAGCATTTGAAACACTTAAGAAAGCTTTGATCACTGCACCTATTGTTCAGCCGCC
Organism: Triticum aestivum; assembly: GCF_018294505.1. Taxonomy (NCBI): domain Eukaryota; kingdom Viridiplantae; phylum Streptophyta; class Magnoliopsida; order Poales; family Poaceae; genus Triticum; species Triticum aestivum. The sequence goes on along the minus strand of NC_057804.1, from coordinate 63,769,913 downwards.
TGATTGGAATTTACCTTTTGAAATTATGTGTGATGCTAGTGATTATGCTGTAGGTGCTGTTTTAGGGCAAAGACTCGATAAGAAATTGAATGTTATCTAGTATGCTAGTAAGACTCTTGATACTACCGAGAGAAATTATGCTACTACTGAAAAAGAGTTCTTAGCAGTTGTGTTTGCATGTGATAAGTTTAGACCTTATATTGTTGATTCCAAAGTTACTATTCCCACTGATCATACTGCTATTAAATATCTTATGGAAAAGAAAGATGCTAAGCCTAGACTCATTTGATGGGTTCTCTTGCTCCAAGAATTTGAATTGCATATTATTGATAGAAAGGGAGCTGAGAACCCCGTTGCAGACAACTTGTCTAGGTTAGAGAATGTTCTTGATAACCCACTGCCTATTAATGATAGTTTTCCTGATGAACAATTAGTGGTTGTCAATGCTTCTCGTACTGCTCCTTGGTATGCCGATTATGCTAATTACATTGTTGCTAAATATATACCGCCTAGTTTCACATACCAGCAAAAGAAAAAGTTCGTTTATGATTTAAGACATTACTTCTGGGATGATCCACACCTTTATAAAGAAGGAGTAGATGGTATTATTAGATGTTGTGTGCATGAGCATGAATAGGAACAAATCATACGCAAGTGTCACTCTGAATCTTATGGAGGACACCACGCTGGAGATAGAACTGCACACAAGGTACTACAATCTGGTTTTTATTGGCCTACTCTTTTCAAAGATGCCCGTAAGTTTGTCTTATCTTGTGATGAATGTCAAAGAATAGGTAACATTAGTAGACGTCAAGAAATGCCTATGAATTATTCTCTTGTTATTGAACCGTTTTATGTTTGGGGCTTTGATTATATGGGACCTTTTCCTGCCTCCAATGGTTATACACATATTTTAGTTGCTGTTGATTATGTTACTAAGTGGATAGAAGCTATTCCAACTAGTAGTGCTGATCATAACACTTCTATTAAAATGCTTAAAGAAGTTATTTTTCCGAGGTTTGGAGTCCCTAGATATCTTATGACTGATGGTGGTTCACACTTTATTCATGGTGCTTTCTGTAAGATGCTTGCTATATGATGTCAATCATAGAATCGCATCTCCTTATCGCCCGTAGTCTAGTGGTCAAGTAGAGTTGAGCAATAGAGAGCTCAAATTAATTTTGCAAAAGACTGTGAATAGATCTAGAAAGAATTGGTCCAAAAAACTTGATGATGCATTATGGGCCTATAGAACTGCATACAAAAATCCTATGGGTATGTCTCCATATAAGATGGTTTATGGAAAAGCATGTCATTTACCTCTTGAACTTGAACATAAAGCATAAAGAGCTCAATTATGACTTCAAACTTGCCGGTGAGAAGAGGTTGTTTGATATTAGCTCACTTGATGAATGGAGAACCCAAGCATATGAGAATGCCAAGCTTTTCAAAGAAAAATTCAAACGCTGGCATGATAAGAGGATACAAAAGCGTGAGTTTAACGTAGGAGACTATGTGTTATTATTCAACTCTCGTTTAAGAGTTTTTGCAGGAAAACTTCTCTCAAATGGGAAGGTCCCTACGTTATCGAGGAGGTCTATCGTTCTGGTGCTATAAAAATCAACAACTTCGAAGGCACAAATCCGAGGGTGGTTAACGGTAAAGGATTTAAACATTATATTTCAGGTAATCCTATCAATGTTGAAACTAATATTATTGAAACCATAACCCCCGAGGAATACATAAGAGACACTTTCTAGAATGTTCCAGACCCCAAAAAGGCATAGGTACGTGGTACGGTAAGTAAACCGACTCCAAAACAACTCTAATGGCAATTTTTATCAGTTTTGGATTATTTAGGAATTTTAGGAAGAAAGAAGTAGTCCGAAAGGGACACGAGGCTCCCACGAGAGAGGAGGCCGCCCCCCTTAGGGCATGCCCCCCTGTCTCGTGAGCACCTCGTGTGCCTCCTGGATTCCGTTTCCTTGTATGTTACGTATTTTGGTCGGCAAAAATTCATTATATATACTCCCGAAGGTTTTGACCACCGTATCATGCAAATATCCTTTGTTTCCGTTTCGAGCTGTTTCTGTTTCAGATCTAGAGCATCATGTCATCTCCAAGCGCTTCCAAGGACAAGTTTTTTGAGAGGGTTATCAACCCCTATCTCGCGGAGGTGCTGCATCACCCTCAAACCATTGAGATGCATGAGGGGGTGGTGCACATCCGCGATGTGGAGGGACCAAGGCGTACCGGGAGCATGGAAACAAAGCTCGAAGCCATGGAGCAAGAAGTTTTCAAGTGTCAAGGGATGGTGGAGCTTGGACTCAATGCCAACCAGATGATGATCATGGAGTTCACCAACAACCATAAGCTAGATGCTAAAGTCATTGGGGAGACCATCTTCAAGCTTCAAGAGAAAATCGAGCACCTCCAAGCCCAGATTTATGACCTGCAAAACCAGAACTGTGAGTATGAATATAGATTCAAGCGAATGATTTTGGCTGCAGATTTAAGGATCCCGGAGACTCGATCATCCTTTTATGATGGAGAGCCTATGCCTTGGAAGACGGACGACAAGCCTACATCATCAAAAATTCCCACTTCACCACCTCCATCAGCTCCAAAGAAATAATCACATGGGTATGGGAACTCCCCTTGGCAACTGCCAAGCTTGGGGGAGGTGCCCCGGTATCGTATCACCCGAAGGTCTGTGGCAAACTACTCACAACTCATCAGAAGGGCTATGGTGTTGATGTAGAAGCCCTCCATGGTGGAATCCCCCTCCGGCAGAATGCCGGCGACGGCTCCAAGATTGGATCTCACGGATACATAAGGTTACGGTGGCGGAAATATTTCTTTTGTGGCTCCCTGGATGTTTTTGGGGTATGTTGATACGTCCATTTTGCATCATGCTTTTATATCAATATTTATTGCATTATGGGCTGTCATTACACATTATATCCCAATACTTATGGCTATTCTCTCTTATTTTACAAGGTTTACCATGAAGAGGGGGAATGCCGGCAGCTGGAATTCTGGCTGGAAAAGGAGCAAACATTGGAAACCTATTCTGCACAACTCCAAAAGTCCTGAAACTCCACGAAACAACTTTTTTGGATTTATTAAGAATTTATGAGCGAAAGAAATAGGCCAGGGGGCCCACACCCTGTCCAGGAGACAGGGGAGCGCCCCCCCCCCCCCTGTAGGGCGCGCCCCCTATCTCCAAGGCCCCCTGGTGGGCGTCCGGCGTCCATCTTCTGCTATATCATCACTCTTACCTTGGAAAAAATCGGGGGCAAGCTTACGAGACGAAACTCCGCTGCCACGAGCCGGAACCTTGGCAGAATCAATCTAGGGCTCTCGCGGAGCTGTTCTACCGGGGACACTTCCCTCCGGGAGGGGGAAATCATCACCAACGTCATCACCAACGGTCCTCTCATCGGGAGGGGGTCAATCTCCATCAACATCTTCACCAGCACCAGCACCATCTCCTCTCAAAACCCTAGTTCATCTCTTGTATCCAATCTTGTATCAAAACCACAAATTGGTACATATGGGTTGCTAGTAGTGTTGATTACTCCTTGTAGTTGATGCTAATTGGTTTACTTGGTGGAAGATCATATATTTAGATCCTTTATGCATATTATTACTCCTCTGATTATGAACATGAATATGCTTTGTGAGTAGTTACGTTTGTTCGTGGGGACATGGGTGAAGTCTTGCTATTAGTAGTCATGTGAATTTGGTATTCGTTTGATATTTTGATGAGATGTATGTTGTCTTTCCTGTAGTGGTGTTATGTGAACGTCGACTACATGAAACTTCACCATTATTTGGGCCTAGAGGAAGGCATAGGGAAGTAATAAGTAGATGATGGGTTGCTAGAGTGACAGAAGCTTAAACCCTAGTTTATGTGTTGCTTCGTTAGGGGTTGATATGCACCCATATGTTTAATGTTGTGGTTAGGTTTACCTTAATACTCCTTTTTGTAGTTGCAGATGCTTGCAATAGGGGTTAATCATAAGTGGGATGTTTGTCCAAGTTAGGGCAGTACCCAAGTGCCGGTCCACACACATATCAAATTATCAAAGTACCGAACGCGAATCTTACGAACGTGATGAAAACTAGCTTCACGATAATTCCCAATATGTCCTTGGGAGCTCCTTCCTCATTATTAGAATTTGTCTAGGCTTATCCTTTGCTACATAAAGGATTGGGCCACCTTGTTGCACTTTATTTACTTTATTTAATTTTTGCTCATTACTATTTATCTTATCACAAAACTATCTATCACCTACTATTTCAGTGCTTGCAGAGAAAACCTTACTAAAAACTGCTTATCATTTCCTTCTGCTCCTTGTTGGGTTCGACACTCTTACTTATCGAAAGGACTACGATAGATCCCCTACGCTTGTGGGTCATCATATGTAGGCTTATATAGGAGGAAGAAGTATGTCGGTGGCTGCCCGAGGGGCCCACAAGACAGGGGGGCGCCCTACCCTCTCGTGGCCGCCTCGGCTGCTTCTTGACTTGCACCCCAAGTCCTTTGGATCACGTTCGTTGCAAAAACCACGCTTCCGAAGGTTTCATTCCATTTGGACTCCGTTTGATATTCCTTTTCTTCGAAATACTGAAATAGGCAAAAAAAAGCAGCAATACGGGCTGGGCCTCCGGTTAGTAGGTTAGTCCCAAAAATGATAATAATTTGTAAAATAAAGCCCATAAACATCCAAAATAGGTAATATAATAGCATGGAACAATCAAAAATTATAGATATGTTGGAGACGTATCAAGCATCCCCAAGCTTAATTCCTGCTCGTCCTCGAGTAGGTTAATGATAAAAACGGAATTTTTGATGTGGAATGCTACCTAGCATAATTCTCAATGTAATTTTCTTTATTGTGGCATGAATTTTTAGATTCAAATGACTCAAGATAAAAGCTTATAAAACATAAAAATAATAATGCTTCAAAGCATACTAACAAATAATCATGTCCTATCAAACTAACATAGCCAAAGAAAGCTTATCCCTACAAAATCATATAGTTAGGCCATGCTTGATTTTCATTACACAAAATACTCCCATCATGCACAACCTCAATGACGAGCCGAGCAATTGGTTCATACTTTTTAACGCGCTTTAGTTTTTTCAACTCTTACGCAATACATGAGCGCAAGCCATGGACATAGCACTAAGGTGGTCTATTGTGGTGGTTGTGAGGACAAAAAGTGGGAGAAGATAGTCTCACATCAACTAGGCGTATCAACGGGCTATGGAGATGCCCATCAATAGATATCAATGTGAGTGAGTAGGGATTGCCGTGCAACGGATGCACTAGAGCTATAAATATATGAAATCTCAACAAAAGAAACGAAGTGGGTGTGCATCCAACTTGATCTCTCACGAAGACCTAGGGCATTTTGAGGAAGCCCATCATTGGAATATACAAGCCAAGTTCTATAATGAAAAATTCCCACTTGTATATGAAAGTGACAACATATGAGACTCTCTATCAAGCACAAGTGTGGAAAAAGATATAGTAGCAATTGTCCCTTCTCTTTTTTTCTCTTTTTTTCTTTTCTCTTTTCTTTCTTTCTTTTTCTTTCTTTTTCTTCTTTTTCTTTTTTGTGGGCTTCTTTGGCCTCTTTTATTTTTATAAAGTCCGAAGTCCCATCCCGACTTGTGGGGGATAGTCTTCATCATCCTTTCCTCACTGGGACAATGCTCTAATAATGAAGATTATCACACTTTTATGGATTTACAACTCAAAGCTAGAACAAAATATGACTCTATATGAATGCCTCTGGCGGTGTACCGGGATATGCAATGAATCAAGAGTAACATGTATGAAAATTATGAAGGTGGCCTTGCCACAAATACGATGTCAACTACATGATCATGCAAAGATCAATATGACAATGATGAAACGTGTCATAATAAACGGACCGGTGGAAAGTTGCATGACAATATATCTCGGAATGGCTATGGAAATGCCGTATAGATAGGTATGGTGGCTGTTTTGAGGAAGGTAAATAATGGGTTTATGATACCGGCGAAAATTGCGCGGCAAAATAGAAGCTAACAAAGTGGAAGGATGAGTGTGCGTATATCCATGGACTCACATTAGTCATAAAGAACGCATATACTTATTGCAAAAGTTTACTTAGCCCTCGAAGCAAAGTACTACGTAGCATGCCCCAAGAGGGATAGATTGGTAGGAAAAATCCATCGCTCGTCCCCGACTGCCACTCATAAGGAAGACACTCAAAATAGCACCTCATGCAACAAATTTGTCACACAACTTTTACCATACGTGCATGCTATGGGACTTGCCAACTTCAACAAAAGTACTTCTCAATTTCATAATTGTCCACTAGCATGACCCTAACATTACTACCTTTATATCTCAAAACAATTATCAAGCATCAAGTTGATCCTAGCATCCAATTCACTTTCTATGATAGTTGTTATTATACCCAACTTGGATGCTCATCATTCTAGGACCAAATTCATAACCAAAGCAAATACCATGCTGTTCTGAGAGACTCTCAAAATAATATAAGTGAAGCATGAGAAACTAGCAATTTCTTCAAAATTAATCCACCGCCATGCTCTAAAAGATATAAGTGAAGTACTAGAGCAAAAACTATCAAGCTCAAAAGATATAAGCGAAGCACATAGCATATTCTAAAAAATTTAATCAAATAGGCTTCTCCCAAAAGGTGTGTGCAACAAGGATGATTGTGGTAAACTAAAAAGCAAAGACTAATATAATACACGACGCTCCAAGCAAAACACATATCATGTGGCGAATAAAAATATAGCTCCAAGTAAAGTTACCAATGAACGAAGACGAAAGAGGGGATGCCTTCCCGGGGCATCCCCAAGCTTAGGCTTTTGGATATACTTGAATATCTTGGGGTGCCATGGGCATCCCCAAGCTTAGGCTCTTTGCCACCCTTTATTCCATAGTCCATAAAAGCTTTACCCAAAACTTGAAAACTTCACAACACAAAACTCAACAGGAAATCTTATAAGCTCCGTTAGTGAAAGAAAACAAAACCACCACATAAGGTACTGTAATGAACTCATTCTTTATTTATTTTGGTGTTAAACCTACTGTATTACAAGTTCTCTATGGTTCATACCCTTACATAGTAGCCATAGATGCATCGAAATAAGCAAACAACACACGAAAGGCAGAATCTGTCAAAAACAGAACAGTCTGTAGCAATCTGTAACTAACGCAAACTTATGGACCGTTACAAATCCTACCACAATAGGAAGTCCTAAAAAATTTGTTTATTGATCATCATCAAAAAGAATCAATGCAAAATCTCGTTCCTGTGATTTATTGAATTTTTTCTCGTGAGCGCAAAGTTTCTGTTTTTCAGCAGAATCAAATCAACTATCAACATATGTTATCCTATAGGTTCTACTTGGCACAAACACTAATTAAAAGATAAAAACACATCTAAACAGAAAGTAGAAGCAAAATTTATTAAATAACAGCAAGGAAAAATATTGGGTTGTCTCCCAACAAGCGCTTTTCTTTAAAGCCTTTTTAGCTAGGCATTGAGATTTCAATGATGCTCACATGAAAGACAAGAATTGAAGCATAAAGAGAGCATCATGTAGCGTGTGAAAAACACATCTAAGTCTAACATACTTCCTATGCATAGGCATCTTGTAAGCAAACAAATTATTAAGGCAAGCAAAAACTAGCATATGCAAGGAAGAACGAAGAGATGATAGCAATCTCAACATGAAGAGAGGTAATTTAGTAACATGAAATTTTTTACAACCATGTTTTCCTCTCTCATAGTAATTACATGTGGGATCATAAGAAAATTCAACAAAATATCTATCACATAACATGTTATCAACACGATCCACATGCATGCAAAGTTGACACTCTTCCAAAATAGTGGGATTAACATTAACTAAAGTCATGACTTCTCCAAACCCACTTTTATCAAAAACTTCATAAGATTGAATATTATCCAAATATGTGCGATCTAAAGTTGACACTCTTCCAAACCCACTTTAAGTATTATTGCAAACATTATTATCAATCTCATATTCATCATGGGGGTTAAATAAATTTTCAAGATCAAAAGAAGAATCACCCCAATCATGATCATTCCAACAAGTAGTAGACATAGCAAAACTACCATCCCCAAGCTTAGGATTTTGCATATTATTAGCACAATTGTCATCAAGAGAATTTATAGTAAAATCATTGCAATCATGCTTTTTTATTCGAGGAGTTATCATGAATCTCTTCATAAATTTCTTCATCATACTTTTCAGATTCACAAATTTCGAGCAAAGCTTCATAAAGATAATCTAGTGCACAAAACTCACTAGCAATTGGTTCATCATAATTGGATCTCTTAAAAAGATTAGCAAGCGGATGAGGATCCATAGATCTTAAGTTCTCTGTTTAGCAATAAATAAACAACTATTCCAATCAAACGAGCAAACGAGCCAAGTAAGACATAAAGCAAACGAAAAGACGAACAGAAGAAGGGCGAATAAAACGGCAAGGGTGAAGTGGGGGAGAAGAAAACGAGAGGCAAATGGCAAATAATGTAAATGCGAGGGAGATAAGTTTGTGATGGGTACTTGGTATGTCTTAACTTGAGCAAAGACCTCCCCGGCAGCGGCGCCAGAAATCCTTCTTGCTACGTCTTGAGCTTGCGTTGGTTCTCCTTAAAGAGGAAAGGGTGATGCAGCAATAGTAGCGTAAGTATTTCCCTCAGTTTTTGAGAACCAAGGTATCAATCCAGTAGGAGGCTCCTCACAAGTTCCACGCACCTACATAAACAAACAAAGAACTTGCAACCAACATGATAAAGGGGTTGTCAATCCCTTCACGGCCACTTGCGAAAGTGAGATCTCATAGAGATAAGATGATAAGATAAATATATTTTTGGTATTTTATAATATAGATGCAGAAAATAAAGATGCAAATAAAATTAGATTGGAAGCAAATATGATAAGAGATAGACCCGGGGGCCATAGGTTTCACTAGAGGCTTCTCTCAAGATAGCATAAGTATTATGGTGGGTGAACAAATTACTGTCGAGCAATTGATAGAAAAGCGAATAATTATGAGATTATATAGGCATGATCATGTATATAGGCATCACGTCCGCAACAAGTAGACCGACTCCTGCCTGCACCTACTACTATTACTCCACACATCAACCACTATCCAGCATGCATCTAGAGTATTAAGTTCATAAGAACAGAGTAACGCATTAAGCAAGATGACATGATGTAGAGGGATAAACTCAAGCAATATGATATAAACCCCATCTTTTTATCCTCGATGGCAACAATACAATACGTGTCTTGCAACCCTTTCTGTCGCTGGGTAAGAACACCACAAGATTGAACCCAAAGCTAAGCACTTCTCCCATGGCAAGAAAGATCAATCTAGTAGGCCAAACCAAACCGATAATTCGAAAGACTTGCAAAGATAACTCAATCATATAAAATAATTCAGAGAAGATTCGATTATTTTCCATAGATAAACTTGATCATAAACCCACAATTCATCGGATCTCGACAAACACACCGCAAAAAGAGATTACATCGAATAGATCTCCACAAGGGAGGGGGAGAACATTGTATTGAGATCCAAAAAGAGAGAAGAAGCCGTCTAGCTAATAACTATGGACCCGAAGGTCTGTGGCAAACTACTCACAACTCATCGGAAGGGCTATGGTGTTGATGTAGAAGCCCTCCATGGTGGAATCCCCCTCCGGCAGAACACCGACGACAGCTCCAAGATGGGATCTCGCGGATACAGAAGGTTACGATGGCGGAAATATTTCTTTGGTGGCTCCCTGGATGTTTTCGGGGTATGTAGGCTTATATAGGAGGAAGAAGTACGTCGGTGGCCGCCCGAGGGGCCCACGAGACAAGGGGGCGTGCCCTATAGGGGGGGCCTACCCTCTCGTGGCCGCCTCGGTTGCTTCTTGACTTGCACTCCAAGTCCTATGGATCATGTTCGTTCCAAAAATCACGCTTTCGAAGGTTTCATTCCATTTGGACTCCGTTTGATATTCCTTTTCTTCGAAATACTGAAATAGGCAAAAAAATAGCAATACGGGCTGGGCCTCCGGTTAGTAGGTTAGTCCCAAAAATGATAATAATGTGTAAAATAAATCCCATAAACATCCAAAACAAGTAATATAATAGCATGGAACAATCAAAAATTATAGATATGCCGGAGACGTATCAAGTTTGTTGACACAAGTGCTAGACCGGCAACACCTTCATCTTGAGTATGTTTTGAATAGGAGTGATAGCTTCTCTCGGAGTGATGTTTGGAGTCAGAGCCGGATACCCGTTCACCAACATGAGCTTGATGTCTTCGTTTTGTGTAGCTCTTTGATGATTTGTCCTTCCTTTTCGAATCATTGCTCCTCCGGGATGTTCTTCGTTCATAACGATCATCTCTACTCCTTCTCTCTCTTGGTGGTGATTCTTCTCTTCTACTTCTTCTCTTAGGTGATTCTTCTGTTCTCTTGTAGGGAGCCGTACACTCATTGGAATAGTGTCCGGGTCTTCCACAATTGTAGCAATTACGCTCTCGACTCGAAGATCTTTTGTCATTGTAGGACCTTGACTTGGAACTTCTTTCCTTGCTCCTACTCTTGTAGAACTTATTGAAATTCTTCACCATTAGGCTCAATTCTTCATTGAAGGTTTGTTTCTCACTTGATGATGTGGGAGCTTCACATGAGGCTTTGTAAGCACCACTTGACTTGTTGTGGAGCTCTTCCTTATCCTTGAGTGACATCTCATGAGCAATAATTCTTCCAATGACCTCCGTTGGCTTGATATTCTTGTAATTGGGCATCATTTGGATCAATGTGCACACGGTATCATATTTTCCATCCAAGGCTCTTAGGATCTTCTTGATGATGAATTTGTCGGTCATCTTTTCACTTCCTAAGCCGGCAATCTCATTTGTGATAAGAGCAATCCTAGAGTACATTTCAGCGACGCCTTCACCATCCTTCATCTTGAACTTGTCAAGTTGACTTTGAAGCACATCCAATTTGGATTCCTTGACGGAGTCGGTACCTTCGTGCATGTCAATCAAAGTGTCCCAAATTTCCTTTGCATTCTCAAGACGGCTGATTTTGTTGAATTCTTCGGGGCACAATCCGTTGAAGAGGATATCACAAGCTTGAGCGTTGTATTGAAGCATCTTCAACTCTTCCGCGGTAGCTTCACGGTTCGCTTCTCTTCCATCAAAGAATTCACCTTGCAAGCCAATACACATAATAGCCCATACGACAGGGTTATGTCCAAGAATATGCATTTTCATCTTATGCTTCCAACTAGCAAAATTAGTACCATCAAAGTAAGGACCTCTACGGTGATAATTTCCCTCGCTAGACGCCATACTCTCCTAGGTTGTGAAGCCAAGGCTATGACTACCAAAAGCTATGGAAATCAAAGCAAATGGAGACCAAAGCTCTGATACCACTTGTAGGATCGAAAGTATGTCTAGAGGGGGGTGATTAGACTACTTGACCAAATAAAAACTTAGCCTTTTTCCAATTTTAATTCTTGGCAGGTTTTAGCAACTTTAGCACAAGTCAAGCAATCAACCTACACATGCAATTCTAAAGTATAGTAGCGGAATTTAACACAATTGCATATGAAGGTAAAGGGAAGGAGTTTGAGGAGGCAAACGCAATTGGAGACACGGAGATTTTTGAGCCGTGGTTCCGGTAGGTGGTGCTATCGTACATCCACGTTGATGGAGACTTCAACACACGATGGGTAACAGTTACGCGAGTCCATAGAGGGCTCCACCCACGAAGGGTCCACGAAGAAGCAACCTTGTCTATCCCACCATGGCCGTTGCCCACAAAGGACTTGCCTCACTAGGGGTAGATCTTCACGAAGTAGGCGATCTCCTTGCCCGTACAAACTCCTTGGTTCAACTCCGCAATCTTGTCGGAGGCTCTCAAGTGACACCTAGCCAATCTAGGAGACACCACTCTCCAAGAAGTAACAAATGGTGTGTTGATGATGAACTCCTTGCTCTTGTGCTTCAAATGATAGTCTCCCCAACACTCAACTCTCTCTCACAGGATATGGATTTGGTGGAAAGAAGATTTGAGTGGAAAGCAACTTGGGGAAGGCTAGAGATCAAGATTCATATGGTAGGATTGGAATATCTTGACCTCAACACAAGTGTAGGTGGTTCTTTCTCAGAAAATATAAGTTGGAAGTGTAGGCATGTCCTGATGGCTCTCTCCAAGAGTGAAGAGGGGGTGGAGGGGTATATATAGCCCCCACACAAAATCTAACCGTTACACACAACTTACCAATCTTGGTGGGACCGAATTGAGAAACTCGGTCAGACTGATTCAGTAAATCTAGTGATCGTTAGGATTTTCGGTGGGATCGACATGCAACTCGGTAGGACCGATATGGTTAGGGTTCGGGCATAACGTAATCTCGTTGAGACCGATTACACAAATTCGGTGAGACCGATTTTGGTATTAAGCTAACCAGAGAGTTGGTTAGATAAACTTGGTGGGACCGATTCACTCATCTCGGTGGGACTGAAACGTTACGAAAGGGAAATAGAGAGTTTACATTGCAATCTCGGTGGGACCGGTCGCTCATCTCGGTGGGACCGAAACGTTACGAAGGGAAACAGAGAGATTACAATCCCATCTCGGTGAGACAGAGATCCCTATCAGTGAGACCGATTTGCCTAGGGTTTGTGGCAGTGGCTATGACATCTGAACTCGGTGGCGCATGATAGAAAGAATCGGTGGGGCCGAGTTTGACTTTTGGTTTAGGTCATATGTCGATGTGAGAAAGTAGTTGAGGGCTTTGGAGGATATCACTAAGCATTTTGAGCAAGAACCTCATTAAGCAACACCTCATCCCTCCTTGATAGTATTGGCTTTTCCTATAGACTCAATGTGATCTTGGATCACTAAAATAGAAAATGTAGAGTCTTGAGCTTTGAGCTTGAGCCAATCCTTTTTTCCTTAGCATTTTGAGGGGTCCACTTTTCTCATCCATGCCATGTCAATCATTGAGCTCTCCTGAAATAATTATCTTGGAATATAATTAGCTCAATGAGCTATATATTGTTAGGAATTACCAAAACCACCTAGGGATAGTTGCACTTTCACAACCCCAACTCCCCTCCACCTCCCCCTTCCCCACCATCGGTGAACCGTGACGGGGGTGGGGGGCGATGATGCTGGCAACCGGAGCGGGGACTCCCGGCCACGCTTTACCTCCTTGGAATGGGATGTCATGGGTTTGTACTCCAGGGAGCTCTTCAAGGATAGTGCACCACAGGGCAAGGAGGATGGAAAGGATGCCATGGCTGAAAAAGCTTCTGATCCGGTTGCTCCGGCTGCTCCCCCTGCTGGTACCCCTGTCTCTGGGGTCTACTCGAACCTGCCGGTTCGTCAGGGCTCCCCTTCTCTGTCGGGCATCGAAGATCTCCCCGCCTCCCCTCTGCGTGCCTCGGCTGGCACCATCCCCAAGCGCAAGTCCTCAGTCCGGAAGTTCTCGGCTCATAGCCGGGCCACCTCGAGCACCAAGCTTTCTGCGGCTGGGCTCTGTCATTGTCTGGATGATGATTTGGGGGAAGCGGCGGGCCAGGCCTCCCCGATGGTGGCGCGCTCTACTCCGCTTCGTGACTCTGGGATGCGGGTGGCTGACAAGGCCGCCCGTCGTGCAGCGGCCCGGGATCTTTCAGCTTCAGGTACTCTTCCAGCCCTCCCTATGCCAGTTCCTTCTCCTTCCTCCCCTGTTAGGCTTGTTTTGCCTTCGTTTTTGGATGATCACTTGACTAAAGTTCTTTCGGATGTGGGTATTTCGCTTGATCACAATGTTGGATCTCCTTCTTCCCTCCTTGCTTTAATCCGGGCCAATGAGGTGGCTCAGGCTGGGATTGCCAAAGCTAAAGAGCTTGTGGCGGCTCCTCCTACTCCTCCGGTTGTGGCTGAGGGAGGGGGGGAGCTGTTTGGAGGGGGGCTCGTGCTAATTCTTCTAACCCCCCATGTCGTTAAGAAGAAGGGTGCACCTAAATGTGTTAAAACCTTCTTGGCACCCTGCAAGTCGAGCGTGCGTATTAAGAACCTTTTGTTCAAATGAAAGCGCTTTTCTGGAATGTTAGAGGTTTTGGGGCTTGGGGGCGCTGGGACCAAATCAAAGACATTGTCAGGGGTGAGAATATTGATCTGGTCGGTTTAGTTGAAACCTTTAAACCCTCCTTCTCTCAGGAACTTTCTGCTGTTACGGGCATCGATCATTTTGAATGGAATTTTCTCCCCTCTTCGGGCCACTCGGGTGGTATTCTTATTGGGTCCAAATGTGACGTCTTTGATTTTGTTACCTTCGACCATGGCATTTTCTGGGCTAGCGCAGTTGTGTTTCACCGCCAACTTAATACACTTTGGGAAGTGATGGTAGTTTACGGCCCGGCAGATCATTCTCTTTCCCACTTATTCCTGGATGAAATCTCTAATAAGGTCGAAGCTTGCACCCTTCCCCTTTTAGTTGGTGGTGACTTCAACCTGTTGCAATATCCTTCTGATAAGAACACTAATAACTTCTCCTGGACTTTGGCAGATGCTTTTAATGACTTCATTAGCGCTTGCGCTCTTCGTGAAATGCCTAGGGTGGGATCTAGGTTTACTTGGACTAATCATCAGGTTTCTCCTATTCGTTCTATCTTGGACCGCGTTCTGATTTACCCGATTTTGGATTCCCTCTTTCCTCTTGCGTCTCTCAAATCAAGGCTATAGTTGGCTCGGATCATGCTGTTGGGGAACGTAGTAATTTCAAAAAAATTCCTACGCACACGCAAGATCATGGTGATGCATAGCAACGAGAGGGGAGAGTAATGTCCATGTACCCTCGTAGACCGTAAGCGGAAGCGTTATGACAACACGGTTGATGTAGTCGTACGTCTTCACGATCCGACCTATCCAAGTACCGAACGTACGGCACCTCTGAGTTCAGCACACGTTCAGCTCGATGACGATCCCCGGACTCCGATCCAGCAAAGTGTCGGGGATGAGTTCCGTCAGCACGACGGCATGGTGACGATGATGATGTTCTACCGGCGCAGGGCTTCGCCTAAGCTTCGCGACGATATGACCGAGGTGGAATATGGTGGAGGGGGGCACCGCACACGGCTAAGGAACGATCACGTAGATCAACTTGTGTGTCCTAGGGTGCCCCCCTGCCCCCATATATAAAGGAGGGAGGGGGAGGTGTGGCCGGCCCCCAAGGGGTGCGCCTGGAGGAGTCCTACTCCCACCGGGAGTAGGACTCCCCCCTCTTGCCTT
This sequence comes from Triticum aestivum, assembly GCF_018294505.1. Classification (NCBI taxonomy): domain Eukaryota; kingdom Viridiplantae; phylum Streptophyta; class Magnoliopsida; order Poales; family Poaceae; genus Triticum; species Triticum aestivum. The sequence goes on along the minus strand of NC_057804.1, from coordinate 63,754,547 downwards.
GGTGGAGAAGGAAAGGGGGGAGGGGAAAGAGGAAAGGGGGGCGCCGCCCCCCCCCCCTCCTTGTCCTATTTGAACTAGGGGGAGAGGGGGCGCGCGGCCTGCCCTGGCCGGCCCTCCTCTTCTCCCTCATGGCCCATCTAGGCCCAATAACCCCCGGGGGGGTTCCGGTAACCCCCCGGTACTCCAGAAAAATCCCGGTTTCTCCCGGAACGTTTCCGATATCCAAATATAGGCTTCCAATATATCAATCTTTATGTATCGACCATTTCGAGACTCCTCGTCATGTCCTGGATCACATCCGGGACTCCGAACAACCTTCGTTACAGCAAAATATATAAACTCATAATGAAACTGTCATCGCAACATTAAGCGTGCGGACCCTACGGGTTCGAGAACTATGTAGACATGACCTAGAACTATTATCGGTCAATAACCAATAGCGGAACCTGGATGCTCATATTGGCTCCTACATATTCTACGAAGATCTTTATCGGTCAAACCGCATAACAGCATACGTTGTTCCCTTTGTCATCGGTATGTTACTTGCCTGAGATTTGATCGTCGGTATCTAATACCTAGTTCAATATCGTTACCGGCAAGTCTCTTTACTCGTTACGTAATGCATCATTCCGTAACTAGCTCATTAGCTACATTGCTTGCAAGGCTTATAGTGATGTGCATTACCGAGAGGGCCCAGAGACACCTCTCCGACAATCGGAGTGACAAAACCTAATCTCGAAATACGCCAACCCAACATGTACCTTTGGAGACACCTGTAGTACTCCTTTATAATCACCCAGTTACGTTGTGATGTTTGGTAGCACCCAAAGTGTTCCTCCGGTAAACGGGAGTTGCATAATCTCATAGTTACAGGAACATGTATAAGTCATGAAGAAAGCAATAGCAATATACTAAACGATCAAGTGCTAGGCTAACGGAATGGGTCATGTCAATCACATCATTCTCCTAATGATGTGATCCCATTAATCAAATGACAACACATGTCTATGGTTAGGAAACATAACCATCTTTAATTAATGAGCTAGTCAAGTAGAGGCATACTAGTGACTATATGTTTGTCTATGTATTCACACATGTATTATGTTTCCGGTTAATACAATTCTAGCATGAATAATAAACATTTATCATGATATGAGGAAATAAATAATAACTTTATTATTGCCTCTAGGGCATATTTCCTTCAGTCTCCCACTTGCACTAGAGTCAATAATCTAGATTACACAGTAATGATTCTAACACCCATGGAGTCTTGGTGCTGATCATGTTTTTCTCGTGGAAGAGGCTTAGTTAATGGGTCTGCAACATTCAGACCCGTATGTATCTTGCAAATCTCTATGTCTCCCACCTGGACTTGATCCCGGATGGAATTGAAGCGTCTCTTGATGTGCTTGGTCCTCTTGTGAAATCTGGATTCCTTTGCCAAGGCAATTGCACCAGTATTATCACAGAAGATCCTCATTGGTCCCAATGCACTAGGTATGACACCTAGATCGGAAATGAACTCTTTCATCCAGACTCCTTCATTTGCTGCTTCCGAAGCAGCTATGTACTCCGCTTCACATGTAGATCCCGCCACGACGCTTTGTTTAGAACTGCACCAACTTACAGCTCCACTGTTTAATAAAAACACGTATCCGGTTTGCGATTTAGAATCATCCGGATCAGTGTCAAAGCTTGCATCGACGTAACCATTTACGACTAGCTCTTTGTCACCTCCATATACGAGAAACATATCCTTAGTCCTTTTCAGGTATTTCAGGATGTTCTTGACCGCTGTCCAGTGATCCATTCCTGGATTACTTTGGTACCTTCCTGCTAAGCTTATTGCTAAGCACACCTCAGGTCTGGTACACAACATTGCATACATGATAGAGCCTATGGCTGAAGCATAGGGAACATCTTTCATTTTCTCTCTATCTTCTGCTGTGGTCGGGCATTGAGTTTGACTCAACTTCACACCTTGTAGTACGGGCAAGAACCCTTTCTTTGCTTGATCCATTTTGAAATTTTTCAAAACTTTATCAAGGTATGTGCTTCGTGAAAGTCCAATTAAGCGTCTTGATCTATCTCTATAAATCTTGATGCCCAATATATAAGCAGCTTCACCGAGGTCTTTCATAGAAAAACTTTTATTCAAGTATCCCTTTATGCTATCCAGAAATTCTATATCATTTCCAATTAATAATATGTCATCTACATATAATACCAGAAATGCTATAGAGCTCCCACTCACTTTCTTGTAAATACAGGCTTCTCCAAAAGTCTGTATAAAACCATATGCTTTGATCACACTATCAAAGCGTTTATTCCAACTCCGAGATGCTTGCACCAGTCCATAAATGGATCGCTGGAGTTTGCACACTTTGTTAGCACCTTTTGGATCAACAAAACCTTCTGGCTGCATCATATACAACTCTTCTTCCAGAAATCCATTCAAGAATGCAGTTTTGACATCCATTTGCCAAATTTCATAATCATAAAATGCAGCAATTGCTAACATGATTCGGACAGACTTAAGCATCGCTACGGGTGAGAAAGTCTCAACGTAGTCAACCCCTTGAACTTGTCGAAAACCTTTTGCAACAAGTCGAGCTTTATAAACAGTTACATTACCATTAGCGTCAGTCTTCTTCTTAAAAATCCATTTATTCTCAATGGCTTGCCGATCATCGGGCAAGTCAACCAAAGTCCATACTTTGTTCTCATACATGGATCCCATCTCAGATTTCATGGCCTCTAGCCATTTTGCGGAATCTGGGCTCATCATCGCTTCCTCATAGTTCGTAGGTTCAGCATGGTCAAGTAACATGACTTCCAGAATAGGATTACCGTACCACTCTGGTGCGGATCTTACTCTGGTAGACCTACGAGGTTCATTAGAAACTTGATCTGAAGTTTCATGATCAATATCATTAGTTTCCTCACTGATTGGTGTAGTTGTCACAGAAACCGGTTCCTATGATGAACTACTTTCCAATAAGGGAGCAGGTACAGTTACCTCATCAAGTTCTACTTTCCTCCCACTCACTTCTTTCGAGAGAAACTCCTTCTCTAGAAAGGATCCGAATTTTGCAACGAAAATCTTGCCTTCAGATCTGTGATAGAAGGTGTACCCAACAGTCTCTTTTGGGTATCCTATGAAGACACATTTCTCTGATTTGGGTTCAAGCTTATCTGGTTGAAGTTTCTTCACATAAGCATCGCAGCCCCAAACCTTAAGAAATGACAACTTTGGTTTCTTGCCAAACCACAGTTCATGAGGCGTTGTCTCAACGGATTTTGATGGTGCCCTATTTAACGTGAATGCGGCTGTCTCTAAAGCAGAACCCCAAAACGATAGCGGTAAATCAGTAAGAGACATCATAGATCGCACCATATCTAGTAAAGTACGATTATGACATTCGGACACACCATTTCGTTGTGGTGTTCCGGGTGGTGTGAGTTGAGAAACTATTCCGCATTGTTTCAAATGTAAACCAAACTCGCAACTCAAATATTCTCCTCCACGATCAGATCGTAGAAATTTTATCTTCTTGTTACGATGATTTTCCACTTCACTCTGAAATTCTTTGAACTTTTCAAATGTTTCAGACTTGTGTTTCATTAAGTAGATATACCCATATCTTCTCAAATCATCTGTGAATGTCAGAAAATAACGATACCCGCCGCGAGCCTCAACATTCATTGGACCACAAACATCAGTATGTATGAATTCCAACAAATCAGTTGCTCGCTCCATAGTTCCGGAGAATGGCGTTTTAGTCATCTTGCCCATGAGGCACGGTTCACAAGTACCAAGTGATTCATAATCAAGTGATTCCAAAAGCCCATCAGTATGGAGTTTCTTCATGCATTTTACACCGATATGACCTAAACGACAGTGCCACAAATAAGTTGCACTATCATTATCAACTCTGTATCTTTTGGTTTCAACACTATGAATATGTGTATCACTACTATCGAGATTCATTAAAAATAGACCACTCTTCAAGGGTGCATGACCATAAAAGATATTACTCATATAAATAGAACAACCATTATTCTCTGACTTAAATGAATAACCGTCTCGCATCAAACAAGATCCAGATATAATCTTCATGCTCAACGCTGGCACCAAATAACAATTATTTAGGTCTAAAACTAATCCCGATGGTAGATGTAGAGGTAGCGTGCCGACCGCGATCACATCGACTTTGGAACCATTTCCCACGCGCATCGTCACCTCGTCCTTAGCCAATCTTTGCTTAATCCGTAGTCCCTGTTTTGAGTTGCAAATATTAGCAACAGAACCAGTATCAAATACCCTGGTACTACTGCGAGCATTAGTAAGGTACACATCAATAACATGTATATCACATATACCTTTGTTCACTTTGCCATCCTTCTTATCCGCCAAATACTTGGGGCTGTTCCGCTTCCAGTGTCCAGTCTGCTTGCAGTAGAAGAACCCAGTCTCAGGCTTAGGTCCAGACTTGGGTTTCTTCTCTTGAGCAGCAACTTGTTTGCTGTTCTTCTTGAAGTTCCCCTTCTTCTTCCCTTTGCCATTTTTCTTGAAACTGGTGGTCTTGTTAACCATCAACACTTGATGCTCCTTCTTGATTTCTACCTCCGCGGCTTTTAGCATTGCGAAGAGCTCGGGAATAGTCTTGTCCATCCCTTACATGTTATAGTTCATCACGAAGTTCTTGTAGCTTGGTGGCAGTGATTGAAGAATTCTGTCAATGACACTATCATCAGGAAGATTAACTCCCAGTTGAATCAAGTGATTATTATACCCAGACATTTTGAGTATGTGTTCACTGACAAAACTATTCTCCTCCATCTTGCAGCTATAGAACTTATTGGAGACTTCATATCTCTCAATCCGGGCATTTGCTTGAAATATTAACTTCAACTCCTGGAACATCTCATATGCTCCATGACATTCAAAACGTCGTTGAAGACCCGGTTCTAAGCCGTAAAGCATGGCACACTGAACTATCGAGTAGCCATCAGCTTTTCTCTACCAGACGTTCTTAACGTCGTCAGTTGCATCAGCAGCAAGCCTGGCACCCAGCGGTGCTTCCAGGACGTAATTCTTCTGTGCAGCAATGAGGATAATCCTCAGGTTACGGACCCAGTCCGTGTAATTGCTACCATCATCTTTCAACTTTGCTTTCTCAAGGAACGCATTAAAATTCAACGGAACAACAGCATGAGCCATCTATCTACAACAAACATAGACAAGCAAAATACTATCAGGTACTAAGTTCATGATAAATTTAAGTTCAATTAATCATATTACTTAAGAACTCCCACTTAGATAGACATCCCTCTAATCTTCTAAGTGATTACGTGATCCATATCAACTACACCATGTCTGATCGTCACGTGAGATGGAGTAGTTTCAACGGTGAACATCAATATGTTGATCATATCTACTATATGACTCACGCTCGACCTTTCAGTCTCCGTGTTCCGAGGCCATATCTGTTATATGCTAGGCTCGTCAAGTTTAACCTGAGTATTCCGCGTGTGCAACTGTTTTGCACCCGTTGTATTTGAACGTAGAGCCTATCACACCCGATCATCACGTGGTGTCTCAGCACGAAGAACTTTCGCAATGTTGCATACTCAGGGAGAACACTTCTTGATAATTTAGTGAGAGATCATCTTAAAATGCTACCGTCAATCAAAGCAAGATAAGATGCATAAAGGATAAACATCACATGCAATCAATATAAGTGATATGATATGGCCATCATCATCTTGTGCTTGTGATCTCCATCTTCGAAGCACCGTCGTGATCACCATCGTCACCGGCGCGACACCTTGATCTCCATCGTAGCATCGTTGTCGTTACGCCATCTATTGCTTCTACGACTATCGCTACCATTTAGTGATAAAGTAAAGCAATTATAGGGCGTTTGCATTTCATACAATAAAGCGACAACCATATGGCTCCTGCCAGTTGCCGATAACTTCGGTTACAAAACATGATCATCTCATACAATAAAATATAGCATCACGTCTTGACCATATCACATCACAACATGCCCTGCGAAAACAAGTTAGACATCCTCTACTTTGTTGTTGCAAATTTTACGTGGCTGCTACGGGCTTTAGCAAGAACCGTTCTAACCTACGCATCAAAACCACAACGATAGTTCGTCAAGTTAATGATGTTTTAACCTTCGCAAGGACCGGGCGTAGCCACACTCGATTCAGCTAAAGTGAGAGAGACAGACACCTGCCAGTCACCTTTAAGCATGAGTGCTCGTAACGGTGAAACCAGTCTCGCGTAAGCGTACGCGTAATGTCGGTCCGGGCCCCTTCATCTCACAAAACCGCTGAGCCAAAGCATGACATGCTGGTAAGCAGTATGACTTGTATCGCCCACAACTCACTTGTGTTCTACTCATGCATATGACAATGACATCTACGCATAAAACCTGGCTCGGATTCCATTGTTGGGGAACGTAGTAATTTCAAAAAAATTCCTACGCACACGCAAGATCATGGTGATGCATAGCAATGAGAGGGGAGAGTAATGTCCACGTACCCTCATAGACCGTAAGCGGAAGCGTTATGACAACGCGGTTGATGTAGTCGTACGTCTTCACGATCCGACCGATCCAAGTACCGAACGTACGGCACCTCCGAGTTCAGCACACGTTCAGCTCGATGACAATCCCCGGACTCCGATCCAGCAAAGTGTCGGGGATGAGTTTCGTCAGCACGACGGCATGGTGACGATGATGATGTTCTACCGGCACAGGGCTTCGCCTAAGCTTCACAACGATATGACCGAGGTGGAATATGGTGGAGGGGGGCACCACACACGGCTAAGGAACGATCACGTAGATCAATTTGTGTGTCCTACGGTGCCCCCCCTGCCCCCGTATATAAAGAAGGGAGGGGGAGGTGCGGCCGGCCCCCAAGGGGTGCGCCTGGAGGAGTCCTACTCCCACCGGGAGTAGGACTCCCCCATCTTGCCTTGGTGGAGAAGGAAAGGGGGGAGGGGAAAGAGGAAAGGGGGGCGCCGCCCCCCCTCCTTGTCCTATTCGGACTAGGGGGAGAGGGGGCGCGCGGCCTGCCCTGGCCGGCCCTCCTCTTCTCCCTCATGGCCCATCTAGGCCCAATAACCCCCGGGGGGTTCCGGTAACCCCCCGGTACTCCGGAAAAATCCCGGTTTCTCCTGGAACGTTTTCGATATCCAAATATAGGCTTCCAATATATCAATCTTTATGTCTCGACCATTTCGAGATTCCTCGTCATGTCCTGGATCACATCCGGGACTCCGAACAACCTTCGGTACATCAAAATATATAAACTCATAATGAAACTGTCATCGTAACGTTAAGCGCGCGGACCCTACGGGTTCGAGAACTATGTAGACATGACCTAGAACTATCCTCGGTCAATAACCAATAGCGGAACCTAGATGCTCATATTGGCTCCTACATATTCTACGCAGATCTTTATCGGTCAAACCGCATAACAGCATACGTTGTTCCCTTTGTCATTAGTATGTTACTTGCCTGAGATTTGATTGTCGGTATCTAATACCTAGTTCAATCTCGTTACCGGCAAGTCTCTTTACTCGTTACGTAATGCATCATTCCGTAACTAACTCATTAGCTACATTGCTTGCAAGGCTTATAGTGATGTGCATTACCGAGAGGGCCCAGAGACACCTCTCCGACAATCGGAGTGACAAAACCTAATCTCGAAATACGCCAACCCAACATGTACCTTTGGAGACACCTGTAGTACTCCTTTATAATCACCCAGTTACGTTGTGATGTTTGGTAGCACCCAAAGTGTTCCTCCGGTAAACGGGAGTTGCATAATCTCATAGTTACAGGAACATGTATAAGTCATGAAGAAAGCAATAGCAATATACTAAACGATCAAGTGCTAGGCTAACGGAATGGGTCATGTCAATCACATCATTCTCCTAATGATGTGATCCCATTAATCAAATGACAACACATGTCTATGGTTAGGAAACATAACCATCTTTAATTAATGAGCTAGTCAAGTAGAGGCATACTAGTGACTATATGTTTGTCTATGTATTCACACATGTATTATGTTTCCGGTTAATACAATTCTAGCATGAATAATAAACATTTATCATGATATGAGGAAATAAATAATAACTTTATTATTGCCTCTAGGGCATATTTCCTTCACATGATCCACTCATTCTTGATGTGGGGCTGCGCTGCATGTCCTCTCGTCCTCGGTTCCAGTTTGATGCTTCCTGGCTCCTTATCGACGGCTTCCGTGATCTCCTTGGTTCTAGAATCTTTGCTCTCCTCTCGACTCATCATCGCTCTTTCAGTCCTATGGATGACTGGCACTTCTGCTCATACTCTTTGCGCAAGTTTCTGTGGGGCTGGTCTTGTAATCACGCGGTGCAAGAATGCAGAGACAAAGCGCTTCTCGTGGCTCAGATAGAGGCTTTAGATGCTCAGGCCGACTCTTCTGGTCTGTCTGATTTGGAATGGACCTTTCGCTTTTCCCTTGAGCAATCTCTGGTGTAGTTGCATCGTCTCGTAGAGGCTTACTAGCGTCAAAGGGGCATGATCAACTGGATGCTTAAAGGAGACTCCCCTACTGCTTATTTTTTTCCATTGCAAATGGTAGGAGGCGTAGATGCACGATTGATAGTTTACTGATTGATGGGGTCAGGGTTTCAGACCAAGCAATCATCATGAATCATATAGTCCAATTTTCTCCTCCCTCCTCTCTGCCAAACCTGATCAGGGCTTCAGGTTAGCTCTTGACTTTTGGGATCAAGGGGATATGGTATCCTCGGAGGAAAATAACGACCTTATGGTTCCTTTCTCTGAAGAGGAGATCTTTACCTCCATTTTCAAAGCTAACCCTAACCCTGCTTTCGGCCCGGACGGCTTTTCGATCCCTTTCTTCAAATCTTTCTAGCCCCAACTTAAGTATCTAATCTGTGCGGTTATCCAAGGATTTTGTTTGGGGACGGTGGACATCTCTAGGCTCAACTATGCGGCTATCTCCCTCATCCCTAAGATTAAGGGTCCGGAGCTCATTTCTCAATTTAGACCTATTGCACTTATCAATAATTTTGCCAAATTCCCTGCTAAATGCTTGGCCACTCGTCTTACCCCTGTGGCTCATCGTACCCTCTCACCTACTCAATCTGCTTTTGTTAAGGGGCGTTTCATTCTTGATGGGGTCCTTTGCCTTCACGAGATCGTCCATGATATTCACAAATCTAGTAGTAAGGCTGTCATTCTTAAGCTAGATTTCGAAAAAGCTTACGATTCAGTTAGTTGGGGCTTCCTAAGACAAGTTTTGTTAGCTAAAGGTTTTGATCGTATCATGAAGTTGATCATGGGCGGCCATACTACTATTTCGGTTAATGGGAAAGTTAACAATTTTTTTAAGAATTCTAGAGGCTTGAGGCAAGGGGACCCGACCTCTCCAATTCTCTTTAATTTTGTTGCGGATGCTCTAGCTAATATCTTGTCTAGGGCAGCGGAGGCCGACCACATTACTCCTGTTAGCTCCCATCTTATTCCACAGGGGATAACTCATCTTCAATATGCTGACGACACAATTATTATGGTGGAGCTCAGTGATCATTGCCTTGCCCACCTCAAATTCCTTTTGCTCTCTTTCGAAGCCCTCTCCGGTCTTAATATCAACTTCTCTAAAAGCAAGGTCATTATTACTGTTGTCTCGGATGACGAGGCGTTGCGTGTTGCTCGCCTCTTGAATTGCTCTCTTGGTTCCTTTCCTCTCAAATATCTTGGTCTCCCATTTCTTCCGACAAACTCCTTGCTAAAGACTTTGCTCCCACGGTGGCCAAAGTGGGCAAGCGTTATGCCCTGGAGGGGTAGATACAATACCCAAGCTGGTAAAGTTGCTCTGATTAATGCCTGCCTTTCTTCCCTTCCAATGTTCCTTATGGGATTCTATCTTCTTTCGATCGACACTCACGCTGGGTTTGACAAACATAGAGGTGCCTTCTACTGGAACGCGGCTGATAATAAACGCAAATACCGCATGATCCAGTGGGATTTGATCTGCAGACCCAAAAGCCTTGGGGGGTTGGGTATCATTAATACTCTTGTCATGAACAAATGTTTGATCATCAAATGGTGGTGGAAGATCATGTCCACCATCTTGGAAAAACCTCGCTGGCTTAACATTCTCAAAGCTAAGTATTTCCCTAACTCTAGCCCTATGTTTGCTCGTGCCTCCGGAGCGTCCCAGTTCTGGAGAGATTTTGTTAAGCTTAGGCCTACTTTCCAAAGTCTCGTCAATTTTGTCGTTCACAATGGCAGATCCACTAGATTCTGGCTCGATTGGTGGTGTGGCTCGACCACGTTGGCTATTGCTTTTCCTATTCTTTTTTTCTTACTGTCCTGACCTTGAGATCTTAATCTCTGAGCTCTCTTCCAATAACTAGGACCTGCAACTCCATCGCTCTCTCTCTCCCCTGAAGAGTTGGTGGACTGGCAGCGCCTTGTTGCCTTCTTCCTTGTGCTCTCGGAGGAGGAGGACTTGGTGGTGTGACCTCATTCTTCTTCTGGTCGCTTTTCGGTCAAATTGTTGTATGGTAAACTTATCTCGGGGTCTACTACTTCCAAATTCAAGTGGATCTGGAGGGCCCGTATCCCTCCTAAGATCAAGATCTTTCTGTGGCAAGCTTCTCGTGGGCGGCTTCCAACTGGTGACCAGATCCGCAAGCGCAATGGGCCTGGGTCGGATCGTTGCGCTCTCTGTGGTCTGAGAGAAGACACTATGCATGCTTTCTTCTCTTGTGTTTTGGCTAAATTATTTTGGTGCTGTATTAGATCTTGGTTGCAAGTCGCCTGAAGACCGTCTTCCTTCTCAGATCTTCGTCTCTTGGCTAATAATCTGGTTGGGGCCCAGAGGAGGATTTTCTGCGTGTGCTTTGCTGCGATGTGATGGTCTTTATGGACGACTAGAAACAAATTTACTATTGAGCATGTTTTCCCTGCTAAGCCTGCTGACTGCTTATTTAAAACTTGGGTGTTCTTGCAGCAGTGGAGATTATTGATTAAGGAGGCGGATAGGGATGTGCTTGATATGACGATTTCCAAGATCCGGGCTTCTGCTATCTTCCTATCTCCAACTCGTGTCGACAGTTAGGTGTTGCTGGCCCTATGTTGGCGTCTTTTGTCCCTCCGGCCTGCGTGCCGTGTACTGGCCTGGGAGCCATGTACGCTACTTTTTCTGCTCATTCGTGCTGGGTGATACTCTAAATGTTGTTTGTTTGTCCTTTCTGGTTGTTTAACTCTGACTGGTGGCTTTATTTATAAAGTCGGGCCTCGGCCTTTTATCTAAAAAAATGGTGTTCTAGTACATTGCTTTAATTGACTGGGCCTCTATCTCTTGGTTGGGGCGGCGAGACGGCTGTTTTGCCCCACTTTATCTATTATTTTGGTCCTACTTTCTTCTTTTTCCCTTTTTCTTTTGGAATTGATTTTGTGTACCTTCATGTGCATGAGGAGTGGCAAGCCGACATTAGGTCATGGGTGTACAATATCATTTTGTCAGAAAAAAATAGTGTCCAACTTTTCTAGAAACACAACAATACAGATGTGGCCGCTTACAAACACACATGCACGCTCACCATATGAACACACACGCACACACTACGTCTATAAACACTAACCTTTTCTCAAAAAGAGAAAGGGAAAAAGTCTCACTTTCATTTTCCAAAAAAAATCTTAAAAAATATATTCAAAAACTCCTCACTGTGGCCAACCAGCATGCGCCATGGGGCATAGCTGACTGTCCACCCTTTCACTCCGCCTTAATGTGTTTGATCTCTGAGAAACTTAAGCCGGAATGACAACTCGTAACTGACGGACATGTCATACCTCTGAAAGAATATCACCGACATCATATTAAGTCTAGGACTTGAACCCTGATGGGCAGACTCCATCACAAGAAACCTAACTATCTGAATATGCTCGTTTCGCAATAATAACTATATTAGTCATATATCAAAATTATGATATTAAAAAACTGTATGTCATGTATTTTTGACATAAATACAATTGTGCTTGCATGTACAAGGTCGTATGTTCAAGGAATATCAATTTCAACCATTTTTCTCTCTCCTTTCATAGCCTACAATTTTAGGTTTCAACCATCTTCCTACTGTTATTTCATCTCCGATTTTCTACTGGAAATGTAATGGCTCTTCTTAACCTTTTTTTCAAGAGTATGCCAAAGGCATATGTAACTTTATAGAAGGTAGAAATGTCATTTTTTGTTGTAGTTTCGCGCAAACATCTTGCTATATTACTCGAGCAGGAATTGTTGGTACAAGTGATGGATAATGGCATTAGATCATTTTGTTTTAGTACGCTGAAGACCCGTTGTGCTATACCGTGAGTTTGTATCGATGCTTTGGTATCTCATAATTATTTCTTACGTAGGAAACGACATCCCAGACGATAGTGAAGCTCTGATGGGTGACTTCGTCGATCTTTAAAGCTTTGTATAAGTCCGATTTGACCGTCAGTAGAGTGCGTGTGTGTGACGTGAGTGTGGGTGTATGCCACTATGCGTCCATATTGTAGTCGGTATTTCTAAAAAAATGTCTTTGGTTTTTATTCTTATGTTCCATAATCGCAGTTTTTTTTAACATAATACAGACACAAGCGCTCATATATACGCGTATACACTCACCCCTATGAACGCATACCCGCACACCTTATCCATATGACCACTTTCGAGAGACTGAGTTGGCATGTCATCTTGAGATTTTACGAAGTCATCGTAGGCGTCGTCGATGGGACCGTCTCCTTCCACCGAAAGCGTATCATCGGAAATCCTAAAAAGCGTGTCGTCAAAAATCCATCACCATTCTTTTAATCATTCAACCACATGTTGGTCGCTAATTGCAATTTCGAACACCAATTCTGAAAAAGTGAAAATCCTATCCACGATGGGGATGGGGTGTGTGCCCAAGTTTGCCTAGGCGGAGAGGCCATGGACCCATGGTTGTCCCGGGCCCAAGAAAAGTATCCTAGAGGACCAGAATCCAAGTTTTTCTTCGAAGGAGGGGGAAAAAACATCCTCGTCGTGTGGCTTCCCGGTGAGTTTGGTTCCTGGTTCGTTATCTGCCCACCGTCTCCCACCTCCGTCCACCGCCAGCCTCCATTTCCACGGCCAGCGCCACCAGGTGAGTTCACGGGGACTGAAGGCCTGCACTGCAATCTCCCAGCCCAGTATTCATCTCGTCCTCTGAAAATTCCAGCTGTTGCCTGCTTCTGCCGCCGCAGGAAAACGGGGCGCGGGCGGGCACCATGGAGCTCTGCTGCTCGGGCGTCGTAAGCGGCGGCGGCGGCGGCGTGGCCGGTGCAGGGACACCTCGGGCCCAGAAGTCCAGGACTTCTCCCGGGTTCCTGACCGCCCCGCCCAGGACGCGGCCGAGCAGCCGCGCCGGCTGCCGCCAGCTCGCGGCGCCGCCCTGCGGCGAACGCGTGGGCCGGCCCGGCGACGCGGGGAACGTCGTCCACATGCTCAGGTCAGCCGCCGCCGCCGACCCGGCGGAGGCCCTCGAGCTGTTCAGGTCCGTGGCGCGGCAGCCCAGGGTCGCCCACACCACGGAGTCGTGCAACTACATGCTCGAGCTGATGCGCGCGCACGGCCGGGTCGGGGACGTGGCCCAGGTGTTCGACCTAATGCAGAGGCAGATCGTCAAGGCCAATGTGGGCACCTTCTGCACCGTCTTCGGGGCGGTCGGCGTCGAAGGGGGCCTCCGGAGCGCGCCGGTGGCCCTGCCGGTGATGAAGGAGGCCGGGATTGCCTTGAACGCCTACACCTACAATGGCCTCATCTATTTCCTCGTCAAGTCTGGCTTCGACAGGGAGGCCATGGAGGTGTACAAGGCCATGGCGGCGGATGGTGTCGTGCCGACTGTCAGGACCTACTCCGTGCTGATGCTGGCGTTCGGGAAGAGGAGGGACGCTGAGACTGTTGTTGGGCTGTTGGGTGAGATGGAGGCTCGTGGAGTGAGGCCAAATGTGTACAGCTACACCATCTGCATCCGGGTTCTTGGACAAGCTGGGAGATTAGAGGAGGCGTACAGAATTCTTCGCAAAATGGAGGAAGAGGGGTGCAAGCCCGATGTCGTCACCAATACTGTCCTTATACAGATTCTCTGTGATGCCGGTCGACTTGCTGATGCCAAGGATGTATTTTGGAAGATGAAAGCGAGTGATCAAAAGCCTGATAGAGTGACCTACATTACTCTCCTAGACAAGTGCGGCGACAATAGTGACTCGCGGTCAGTAAGTGAAATATGGAATGCATTGAAAGCTGACGGGTATAACGACAATGTCGTTGCTTATACTGCAGCTGTCGATGCATTGTGCCAAGTTGGGAGGGTCGATGAAGCCTCAGGTGTTTTCGATGAGATGAAACAAAAGGGTATAGTACCTCAGCAGTATTCATACAACTCCTTGATATCTGGATTTCTTAAAGCTGATAGGTTTAACCGTGCTCTAGAGCTGTTCAACCATATGAATATTCATGGTCCTACTCCAAATGGATACACACATGTTCTGTTCATAAATTACTATGGAAAATCTGGCGAATCTCTGAAAGCACTTAAAAGGTATGAGCTTATGAAGAGCAAAGGGATTGTTCCCGATGTTGTTGCTGGTAATGCTGTTTTGTATGGTCTTGCTAAATCTGGGCGGCTGGGAATGGCAAAAAGGGTCTTCCATGAATTGAAAGCTATGGGGATTTCTCCAGATAATATCACCTACACTATGATGATCAAGTGTTGCAGCAAGGCATCCAATGCTGATGAGGCCATGAAAATCTTCTCTGAAATGATCGAAAACAGATGTGCTCCTGATGTTCTTGCAATGAATTCTTTGATTGATATGCTCTACAAGGCAGGCAGGGGAAATGAAGCCTGGAAAATCTTCTATGAACTGAAAGAAATGAACCTTGAACCCACTGACTGTACTTACAACACACTTTTGGCAGGATTAGGAAGAGAAGGTAAAGTCAAGGAGGTGATGCAACTGCTTGAAGGAATGAACTCTAATAGCTTTCCACCTAATATAATAACGTACAATACTGTTCTGGATTGTCTCTGCAAAAATGGGGAGGTGAACTATGCACTGGGCATGCTTTACAGTATGACGATGAACGGTTGCATGCCTGACCTTTCATCTTACAACACTGTGATGCATGGTCTTGTTAAAGAGGACAGATTGGATGAGGCATTCTGGATGTTTTGTCAGATGAAAAAGGTTCTTGCTCCAGATTACGCAACAGTGTGTACTATCCTCCCTAGTTTTGTGAGGAGTGGATTAATGAAGGAAGCTCTGCATACTGTTAAAGAATATATTCTTCAACCTGATTCTAAAGTGGATAGACCTTCGGTCCACTCACTGATGGAAGGGATACTGAAGAGGGATGGTACAGAGAAGTCAATTGAGTTTGCCGAAAACATAGCATCAAGTGGCATTCTTATGGATGATTTGTTTTTGTGCCCAATAATTAGGCACCTTTGCAAGAATAAGGAGGCTCTGGCAGCACATGAACTTGCCAAGAAGTTTGAGAATTTTGGTGTTTTGCTAAAAATTGGGTCATATAATGCTCTTATTTGCGGCCTTGTGGATGAAGACCTGATTGATATCGCTGAAGAGTTGTTCTCTGAGATGAAGAGACTCGGATGTGACCCTGATGAGTTTACTTACCATTTGATTCTCGATGCCATGGGGAAGTCGATGCGGATCGAGGATATGCTGAAAGTCCAAGAAGAGATGCATAACAAGGGATACAAATCAACTTATGTTACCTATAACACAATCATTTCGGGTCTTGTAAAATCAAAAATGTTGGACGAGGCTATAAACTTATACTACCAGCTGATGAGCGAAGGCTTCTCTCCCACCCCATGCACATATGGTCCTCTTCTTGATGGGCTGTTGAAAGATGGAAATGTAGAAGATGCAGAAGTTCTTTTTGATGAGATGGTGGAGTGTGGATGCGAACCCAACTGCGCCATCTACAACATTCTGCTCAATGGATATCGATTAGCAGGTGACACAGAGAAAGTTTGTGAGCTCTTTGAGAATATGGTGGAGCAGGGGATAAACCCAGATATAAAATCATATACAGTTGTCATCGACACCCTCTGCACAGACGGGCGGTTGAATGATGGCCTGTCTTACTTCAAACAGCTGACAGATATGGGACTTGAGCCTGACCTCATCACCTATAACTTGCTCATACACGGTCTAGGTAAATCTGGAAGACTAGAGGAAGCACTCGCCCTCTACGATGACATGGAGAAGAAAGGAATCGCCCCGAACCTGTACACGTACAACTCACTGATCCTCTACCTGGGCAAAGCGGGGAAGGCCGCGGAAGCCGGCAAAATGTACGAAGAACTGCTGGCGAAAGGCTGGAAGCCCAATGTTTTCACATACAACGCCCTTATCCGGGGGTACAGTGTTTCTGGCAGCCCTGAAAACGCCTTTGCGGCCTACGGTCGGATGATTGTTGGAGGGTGCCGGCCTAATTCGAGCACCTACATGCAACTTCCAAATCAAATGTTGTAACTGACAAGTTAGTTACTGTGTGAACTGCTTTCTGTATAGTCCTGTTCTATAATTGGGGAAATGATCAACCGTAGATAGTGATCAGCAGTGACGCATCTGAGAGTACTCCTAGATCGCATTCTGCACTAATGTACTCCCTCCGTTCCTAAATGTAAGTCTTTGTAGAGATTTCATTATAAACTGCATACAGATGTATATAGATGCATTTTAAGTTTAGATTCATTCATTTTGCTCCGTATGTAGTCCATTTAGTGCAATTTTTACAAAGACTTATATTTAGGAACGGAGGGAGTACGTACCATTTTTGCTGGCAGAAATTTATGCCATACGATACGCAGTTTACGGTGATCGTCTTCGCCCTCTTCGCTTTCAGTTTTTCTTCTTCTTTTGACTGCTTTTTCCCCAACTGCGATTGGTCATTTATATGCCATCTGCTTTCCTGCTGGTGTTCTCCTTAAGATGGTCGCTGAACTTGGACTTATTTGTTCTGGTAGTCAGTTGAGTTGGGGCTGTGGCTCGTTTCTCCGTTTGTTGATATGTCGAGGGCTCGAGGCTCTGTTCGGTATTATCCCTTAGGGTCCAGCTTATGACAAGTTGCGATGAAAACAAACGAAAGGGCAGAGAGGACTGATGATGGACCTGCACAATATCACAAGTAAGAGCATTACTAGTAGAACCCTCAAACCCTTATAAATAACTGCTTTTTTGCAGTTTGCGAGCAAAAAATCGCCTAGACTAGAACCCCTTAACCCTCAAACCCTTAAATTTTTTTAAGGGTCCAACCCTCAAACCCTCTCCCAACCTTCAGAAGTAAGGGTTGGGGAGCAAAACCTACCCCAACCCTCACTTGGCGGTTATCCTCGCGCCAACTCCCGCGCGCCCACGCCTGC